>NC_049985.1:25628033-25631307 GCF_000003815.2 Branchiostoma floridae
CGCCCTGCTTATAAATTTTAAGGATGTTACCCTTATATACTTGAGACCCTTTTTGAAAACTGAAAGGCATATTTTTTGATTGGCTGACAGCTGTTTTTTTTGGGGGGGGGGGGGGCGTCCACAGGAACTAAGAGTGACGGTTGAGAAAGCAGGGTACATCCAGACAGGCGGTTTGCCTGTTCGATGTCCCTGCATAAGAGGATGTACAATATAATGCTGATATTTTGTTTCTCAAACCCACCCGAGTATCCAATGTAGTCGTTTTAGTTCTATATTGTTAAACTTCATTTTGTAGGATAAGTTGTGCTAAAATCTAAAAAAGAAGATAGTCCTTACCCACAGACCGTATCTTTTGAGGATAGTTACTGAAAACACAACGTTATTTTAATAGGCTTAAGCTGTATTAGCATAAATTATTAGTCTGGGAGACTAGGGACAATTTACCCATTAGTTTTCTTGAAAACAGCTGCAGAAAAGATTAGATGTACAGTATTAACGGAAGGTTTGGATTAAGAACACAAAAGTCATTTGAATCAAAGGATTTTAGGAGTTCTGTTTTCACCTGCACAGTGGAATTAGTCACCTGGAGGATAATGACATTACAATACGGATGGATAGACAAGATAAAAAAACAAGTAAGACATAGAAATCTACGGATTTTGGTAGTTTTGAGTATACCTGCACGGTGGAATTAGTCATTTATTGAAACTGTCGCGCTTTCGCCTTTCGTCGAATGATCCACGTGCACACGCTCAATAAAGGGACAGACCCCAGTCTGTCCACTACAGTTGAGATCAGGCAAGCAGAGAGTGTACGTCTCATCTTATTCTCCCCTACGCTCGTATCGCACAAGACATATTCATTACTCCTCCTGCGGCGTCGACATCAAAAGTCCCAGTGATGGCCTAAAGTTGTATGTTCCACCCACCACAATGTCATTGAAACCGGAAATAAAAAACGTCTAGCTGTGGAACGAATTACCTCCCATCCCATACCTACGTCACATTAACGATTTTCCTCATGTGCGTGACAGACGGACAGAGAAATACCAATAGGTCATAACACGGTTAGATTTCGTAGTAGACACACCCATCTATATAGTTTATAGCCATATTCCTTACATCTAGATAAAGCTAAAAAAAACACAACCCGCCATACGCGTACAAATACGTGCTGTCTGCGTGCCAAAACGAGGGCAATCTTTTGGGATCCGTAAGTGGTAAGTAACGCCTCCGTACGAACTCGTAGGGAATCAGGCGGATTTTGGAGCACGCAGACACGCTGTAGAACTTAACGTGCAGGCAAAACTTTGTGTGCCATCGGGTTGCGGATTCACCCCTCGTATGTACCAGTACGGGCGACGCGCCTGCCCTGTACAGCCCGAACGTTTTCAGTAATACGTTGCGGACGTGCCCCCCCCCCCCAAAAAAAAAACGTACGGTACGGACAAATTGCACGTACCATCAGCGGGTTGGGCCCTTAGCCTTAACGATTTTCCTCATGTGCGTGACAGACGGACAGAGAAATACCAATAGGTCTTAATGAGGTTAGATTTCGTAGTAGACACATCCATCTCCATAGTCTATAGCCATATTCCCCACATATAGATCGGAAGACGTATAGACCCCTCCTAAGAAAAGCCAGGTATATCCTCAAAGCCTACGTGTGTGGGGAAAGCATGCCCGAAGAATCTTTGCTGATGGACACAAGAAAAGTTAGCACTTCCTTAATAGTTGTATCCTCAATATCAACTTGAGAGAAGTGCCACGTTGTCCATCAAATGAAAATTTGAAAAAGTTTTCTGTTGCAACACAAGTGCATTAAAACTGACAAAAATTGATTCTATCTCGTCCAGAGAAAATCCACGGACAACCTTGCACCTCTCTGTAAGATACAGATGTAACACAAGGTTTGGACATAGACAATGAGGCTATGATCGCGTTACATCCTCCACTGACACTGTGGCCACGGCTGTTACCACGGACCGATACACAAACGTTATAGGCTCAATGGGTATGACTTATAGTGAGTTCAGGCGAACAGAGAATGGGGAAGGAAATAAAGTCGACTTTGTATCGTTAGAATTGCCGAACTGCGTTACGAATCAGGATTTGCACAAGCACACGTGTAGATGAGCATAAATTATCCCTGCCCTTAGTGCTGATAGTTGGAGTGTGAGGCTCCAGGGTATCTGGCAAGGAATGACGCTTTTCCGAAATCCGTTACAGACACATCTATGGAAAGTACAGATATGGCACACAAAGTTGGAAGGTGAATTATAAGTTCGAAACTAAATGTACTACAACCGGTTCACTGGGGCCAAGGTTTTTACGGACCAAAGGGTATAGGCTCAATGGGTATAACGCAAAGAGAGTTCAAGCGAACAGAGGACGTAGAATGGTTCAGAAAGGTTAAACTGCGTTACAAAGCAAGATTTGTACAAGCAAATGTGTATATCAGCATAAACTGTTCCTGTTCTTAGTGCTGATAGTTGGAGTGTAAGACTTCGGGGTATCTGGCAAGGAAATACGCTTTTACCTCGTCCACAGAAAAACATGGACATCGATCCATACACCTCTCTGTAGGATACAGATAGTGGTTAACAAAAAGCTGGGAAAATGACAATAACACCGACGACACCCTGCTATTGGGACTGAATAGTTAAACTGCGTTACGAAGCAAGGTTTGCACAAGCACATGTGTAGATCAGCATAAACTGTCCCTGTCCTTAGTACTGATCTTTGGAGTGTAAGGCTTCAGGGTATCTGGCAAGGAAAGGCGCTTTTAACTCGTCAATAGAAATCCGTGAGCAGTTACAGATACATCTATGGAAAGTACAGATATGTCACACAAAGTTAGGAGTTGAACTATAAGGCCGAAAATGTGCTAAAATGGTTCACTGGCGCCAAGGTTTTTATTACGGACCAAACGGTGTAGGCTCAATGGGTATAACATAAAGAGAGTTCAAGCAAATAGAGGGCGTAGAATGATTCAGAATGGTTGAATTAAACTGAGTTACAAAGCAAGATTTACACAAGCAAATGTGCAGATCAGAATAAACTGTCCCGTCCTCAGTACTGATAGTTGGAGTATAAAGCTTCAGGGTATCTTGCATGACACTTTAAACTCCTCCAGAGAAATCCATGGACATCCATACACCTCTCTGTAAGATACAGACAGTGGTTATCATACAACTGGGAGAAGGACAATAACACGGACGTCATGCTACATCCCGCTTTTGAGACTGGGGTCAGAATAGTTAAACTGCGTTACG
>NC_049985.1:25631407-25645280 GCF_000003815.2 Branchiostoma floridae
TGGCAAGAGAAAGACACTTTTAACTCGTCCAGAGAAAAAACATGGACATTCAAACACCTCTCTGTAAGATACAGATAGTTGTTAACAAACAGCTGGGAGAAGGACAATAACACCGACGTCATGCTACACCCCACTATTGAGACTGGGTTCAGAATGGGTAAACTGCGTGACGAAGCAAGATTTGCACAAGCACATGCGTGGATCATACAAACACCGCGAACCGGTCCTGTCCGTGGTACTGATAGTTGGAGTGTAAGGCTTCAGGGTATCTGGCAAGGAAAGACGCCTTTTACCTCGTCCAGAGAAAAACATGGACATTCATTCATACACGTCTCTGTACAACACAGATATGATACAAAGTTGGGCGGCGCGTGTGTGGCATAACTAATAGAGTGTTAGGCTCAGAGCCGAGAGGTCCCGGATTCGATACTTTCCATGCCCCAATGTTGTGCCCTTTGGAAAGGCACTTAACACGGCTTTCCGTAACGTGGAGAGATGTCCACTGATCCTCTCGGCTAATGTGTCTGAACAAAGTCCTTCCCGCGCCTGATGGCACATAGGGCGGCGCCCATCTCCGTTTCAGTAGCCCTTGGGCCACACAACGCAATCACTACAGCAGGGGGCTAGTCCACTGGTACTGGTGTGTGTTCAACTTTCATACTCTTTCCCGAATGCTGAGTGCTAAGCAGAGAAAGAAGCATGTACCATTTTAAAAGTCTTTGGAATGACTCGGCCGGGACCGAACTCACGACCTACCGAATGCAAGGCGAACACTCTAACTACTAGGCTATTGCATCGGTTATGTGCAATGTATCAAGGGTGTGCCCAAAACACACACGAATCTGATCATGTATGTGCTAATGTTTGCCGTCAAGAGTCGTAAAATGTTCCTTTTTTTGGCAGCCACACAATAACGCTGAAAGCGTGCTACACCATCTACTGACACCGGGGTCAGAATGGTTTAACTGTGTTACGGAACACGATTTGAACAAACACAATGTGGATCTTATCGTGCCATGCTACAAGGCAATTAAAGGCAACCTAAGCAGTATTCGATCGTTAAAAGTGGAAGTAATCTGGATAAGGCAAGCTGTGTGATATTGGCATCTAATGCACCGTTTTATTTAGCACATTTACATCATTATTTCATAAATCAAGGCGTTAAAAACGTCACAGGAACAAGTCGCACGAGGATTCCTGACCCAGGCCTAATTGTTTGGGGTTCCAATAATAAGGAATATCCTCATGCGATGTGTCTCTGGGCCGTTTTAACCGCTAATATGATGAAATAATGATGTAAATGTGGGAATACAGTGCAGTAGATGTCAATCTTATACAGATTGCCTTATCCAAAATATTTCCATTTTTAACGCTGTAATATTGCTTAGGTTGCCCTTAACAACAAACTACCATCCTACATGCGCCAGATGTTTGTGTGCTGCATAGACCAGAGTACACGGACAACCAGACAAAGCACAGGTTGTCATTTGGTTGTTCCAAAACCTAAACCCGAGACCTTCAGAAGATCGATAACCTACCGTGGACCCAATGTCTGGAACAACCTACCACAAGACACACGTACGGCTCCAAGTCTGATCGAGACTCTTGAAGTTAAAGAAATGACCAAAACGAACGGACACGGACTATGAACCCTAAGCTTTCTCTCTACCATATGTTATTGTATACGTAATGATATATATTAATAGATTTAATAGGACTGGATATAATCTGTATCTCTGTTATATTTCAACTGACCTTAACCTCCCTCATGACCTCAATAAAAAGCGGCCTGCAGGCCGACTTGAGCTTCTCATGAATTAATAAACAGAATATGGACACTGTAAAACTTGTACTGCAGTTGGTGATGATATTTGAATGGTTCTAGAATACCTATCCTAAGATCGGATTGAGCTGGTAAAACTAAAGAAACAAAAATTTACTGTAAATGCAGAAAATTTCGCAGGGATTTAATTTCGCGGTAGCGGAAAAACAAGGACTTTTCACGAACTTAAATTCATTTACAGTAATACTGTAAATGCATTTCAGTTCGCGGTAGCGGAAAAAGAAGGACTTTTCGCGGTGGTTTTAAGTTCGCGGTGAAGCGGCCACCGCGAAAACCGAGAACATTATACCGCCGCGAACGTTTCTGCATTTACAGTAAGTAGATAAACAGATAAACAATCAACGGCTGCTTCATGCCTGTGGAGCCCATAACAGCTAAGTTATTCCAATGGATACAGACATTTCTTATTGATGGTCGCAGTAAGTGCAAAGACATAGTGACTGATCTTACACCTAGACCCAAGAGTCGGTACTATTCATTTACCTGTTGGCGATTGCTCCCATCGGGTTGCTGTCAGCAAACTACACAGCCGCTATTTCAACACGCAAACTCGCCCCCAATCTTATCTCTCTCATTTATCTCTTTCTCCAAAGACGATCCCAGAACCAAAAGTAGTTTCATCACGTTGGTAGAATATAGGATATAGGAGAATTCTTATTACACAACCAGCAGATACTTACATTGCTTACGTTTCGATGTCTCTCAGACACCTTCCGGGACGAGGGGGGATACAAGCTCAGCCACGTTTGGGATTGTTTTCTCACCGCAAAAGCGCCACCTACATCAGCTACATATAGCGATGAGAAGCAGAACTCCAGTTAGAAGCTCTGACGAAGGTGTCTGAGAGACATCAAAACGTAAGCAATGTAAGTACCTGCTGGTTGTGTAACAAGAATTCTTCTATACCCTAGATCCCACAACCAGTTTTCTCCACCAGTCTAGGTTCTCTGTTCTTCTCAACGTTTTACTTATTGTCATGCCAGTCCATTCTCTTATATTATCCTCCCATCTTTTTCATTATCTACATCAAAGGGATCCCTTAAGAGCCAGGCATACTATTGAATGTGGCCTCTTGTGACCCCAATAGTAAATCGATTTATCTTCAAGAGCGCCTCGTAGGAAATATTGTGCCGAGTTATATGGGAGACTGATAAAATCCTTCTTATGAATTAATCTTACTGAACTCACCCCCGTGAGAATACAGCTATTACATTTGGCGGGGAGGTAAAAAGACTTGAAAGATAGCTTCTGGCACCGAATGTGGACTTGTGGTGAATTCTAATCTACAAGATAAGAAATGTTTCTCCAGACCTGCAGTGGTCGTAGGATTCGATTCGCCAATAATGTTCTATTTTGGGTGCGCTTACCACTGCAATGTGCGTGTGGCTGTGAACACCATTACTTGAGAAGACTTTGATGGATCCAGACATTTTTGTAGGTGGGTAGGGGTCAGGAAAATAAAGGTCAAGTTCGATCTTGTGCCTCCTAGTGGCTTTCTCGGGTACTGCAGTGGAACGTCTATATTTTGTATCTCGTGCTCTGGACATAAACTGCAGTCGTGATTTTTGGTCGCTCTCTGGGCATAGAGTAGGTGCTATACCTTTAGCAACCCCAGCGGCTTTTTGGAACTGCAGGGACTGATTTCGACAATGCTAAGAGCAGACGTCTAATTTTGGTTCTCATGTCATTGAAAGCTAGCGGTTAATGAAACGAACGAACGAACTCAAAGATACAAGATGGCCATCCAAGTTACTAGTTCGAGATAAACATAAAGAGATTTGAACGGTTTTGAACAATTCCATGACCTTCACAATATTGGCGCAGATACACACACACACAAACATACCAATCTTTCCACCGCAATGTCATCTGAAGCGGAAACGGTGTCAGCTAATATCGCAGAGTAATCCATTCAGCTCGGGTCCAATTTGCACCGGTCAAATATGGTAATCCTGGCATTAACTCTAATTCACACCTGCCCTCTAAGGTACGCCGCTCGGATTTCGGACTCGTCAGAAAAAAATAGGAGCGACGACGCAGGAGACCGTGTGTGGGCGGACTATGTATGGTAACAAAAACAGAAACTGAGATTGATATATTAAAGCAAAATAAAAGCCTGGTCTGCTCGAGAAGATTGTATCATTTTGCAATGCGAAAATTGGGAAATACTTGAAAGATTGCTTTGTTACTATAAAAGATACTGAATCTCACGATTAGTCTTTATACTACTTACTAAAGTCATGTCGATCAGATTGTATGAATGGCATTCTCTGGGAACCCAAAAACTGATGCGAGCGTGCTAAAAACGTGGTAGGAATATTGCATTCATTATGAGATCTATGTGTCCAGAAAAGTTGAAGAAATGACTGAATACACATGTAGTATGGTATACTGAACAATACATTCTTCATCTTTATTCTAAATACATCTTCTTTTACGAAATCCATATTTTTCCTCCAGATATATGGTCAACATGACGAAATTTAAAAGTACCAAAATGGGCATATATGTTGTGCTGTAGCCTAATGAGTGTAGTTGTAGAATAGACACTAGTGAGGACTTCAGGATTGTACTAGAAGTGAAGCTAGTTGGATAGTTGTGATGGTGGCACCAATATGGAAGTCGTAAGTAAAGTTGCCAACTTGGTACCAGTCTACGCCACCAGTGTCACATTTACTACACTAGTGCACTTCTATATCTTGACTACAGGACTCAATGGCTGTGATGCCATATTTTGTTGCTTAAATTCTTGTCATATTCATGGTGTCTGTTTTCGAACGTTTAGCCATCTTGTTTCTTGCACCCATCTTTTTTTCAGAGGATGTCATCCATAAAGTTTACTTGCAGTAGCCTTAACTGTATTCAACTGCAATTTCCACTGGTGTATAGAGGGCAGCAACCTCAATGAAAGAAGGTCTGGCCTTTCGTAAAAGGGGTTCCTTTTGCCACGACCCAGACCTGTACCCCTAGTTCTGTCAAACATTACAGGTCACGATATGGAAGAATGTCAGCAAATTCAGCTAGAACCCGTCCAAGACTAAACAATTAGGGTGAGTTCACACGTGCATATATATTCAAGTCCATTTGTGGTCCGTATGGAATTGTTAGCCTCTACCAGGCTCCACAGGTCTTTGGGAAAATAGTAGAAATTGGACAAATATAGATACATAACATACCAAACGATTTAGTTGGGTCAAAATTCATACTCCTTGAAAAGTTTACTCCTCTGGCATGTTATCTGTCTATATTTGTCCAATTTTTCCAGGGATCTGTGGAGCCTGGTAGAGGCTACGAATTCCATACGAACCTCAAACAGACTTGAATATATACGCACGTGTGAGCCAACCTTTAGACCACTTTTCCACTAGACGGCGATCGTTGACTGACAGCGATCAAATTCGGATGTTTTCCGCTTGATTTCATTACTTGAATACGATGCACGAAATCAAAGTATGATTTAAAAAAAGATCATAAAACGTACAAAAGTCATTCTTGATATATGAGATCAGTTATTTGAGATTCGTTGTTGAACTCTGCCTAATCCGAAGTCCGTATGAGTTGCGTATTTTACATTTTTTTGGCTTAGGTAAAGTTTGTGGGAAAGAAATTATTTCTTTCTTTGGCCCGCAACCGAAAAATATATTTATTCGGCCTCAACCTTAGCTTTGTCTAAGCCAATGTACATATAATCAATATCCAACTCATAAAAACTTGAATAGACCCATTCGTGTGAATCCACCCTAAGTAATTTCAAACCCACTTATCCGTTGCACCTCTTGGTGGTCATATTTTGCTCGTAGCCTTTTGCATGGCCCGATACAAGCATAATAAATAAATATGTTTATTTGCAAATTCTTACCCGAGGGCTAATTGCAACATGGCACATACAGAATACATAGTAAACATACATAAAATAAAAGCCTTCGGCATAGATAACAATGGTGACAAGGGGCAACAAGTGACTATTCCAGCAATACTATGGACTGCTGAGAGCTATGATCTAAGCATTTGGGGTTTGACTTCTTTTCTGGAAGCAGTGGAAGACGAAGTACCCCACTTTTTCTACAATGAGTGGATTATGTGACGTTAACAGGGTTATAGTTTTGTTTTGTTTTCTCCAGTAAACGTTTAGAAATTTGGGGGTTGCATGCCTCTTTAAATAACTCTTTTCTTTCCTGGTCATTAGAGAGGCAGTTAGACATGAAATGTATTTCGTCTTCCAACGGTTTTGCAATACAATAGTTACAAGTTCTTTCGCTCACAGGTAGCTCCATAATATACCTTTCAAGAGTCACCACGGCTAAATCCTACCTTTCATACGGTACATTAGATAATCAAATAATGTTCATACCAATATATGAAATGAAAGCCACGAGAATATTGAGGGATTTTCTTAACAATCCATTCTAACTTATTACCATGAAGGGCTGAAGAGCAAGCAATAAAGTATCATTGTCCTTTACTTATTCCGTATAACATCAGTAATGCATAGGAAAGCAATTCAGTCCAATGCAGATAGAAAGAAGATCAGCCCTGTAATTTCTAGCAAATAGCAATTTGACACAGATATTGCATGCTCCACGCTATTTTGTTAAGAGATATTGCAGTCGACAAGATAGCGATTTATTCTGTTTGCGGTTTGGAAATGTCATCCTTATTCCTTCAGCTGACATTTGCTTTTGGCTTGAAGGCTCTCAGGGGGAATGCTAGTAATAGTGTTTTGCCGCCGTTTAAGGCCGTATTCATTGCACCTAAAGCTAAGGGCACACCCACCGTACGTGCAAATACGTGCTGTGTACGTGCCAAAACGTGGGCAATCCTTTGGGATCCGTTTACAAGTGGTAAGTACCGCCTCCGTACGAACTCGTAGGGAATCCGACGGATTTTGGAGCACGCAGACTCGCCGTAGAACTGTACGTGCAAGCAAAACTTCTGTGCCATCAGGCTGCGGATTCGCCTCCCGTACGTGCCAGTACGGGCGACGCGCCTGTACAGCCTGCACGTTTTCAGAAATACGTGGCGGACGTGGCCTCCCCAAAAAACTTACGGACAAATTGCACGTACGTACGGCGGGTTGTGCCCTTAGCTTAACACGTGTACACACTTGCAAAAAGATTGGCAATTTACTGGATGGTTCGTCAAGGCAACGTGAGGTTAGCTTGGGTAAAGGGCTTACGACTTATTCCATATCGGTGGCATCTTATCAGCTTCTTGCCGGTGTCATGCCCTGGCTTGACAAATATCTGCCCCAACTCTGCTTGGGGATTTCTAGTATATCAAATCCTGAGGGGAGAAAATACTCGTGGTAGAGACATTTTTAAGCGGACGTGTTGGTGGATTTTGCAAACAGAGGTCGCGCTGTGTACATGTGGGCTAACCCTAACCCTAACCCTAACCCTAACCCTAACCCTAACCCTAAATCAAACCCTAACCCTAACCCTAACCCTGACCCTAAATCAAACCCTAACCCTAACCCTAACCCTGACCCTGACCCTAACCTGACCCTGACCCTAACCCTAACCCTAACCCGAACCCGAACCCTAACCCTAACCCGAACCCTAACCCTAACCCCAACCCCAACCCTAACCCTAGCCTATAACTCTAACACCAACTCTAGCCCCAATCCTAACCCTATAGCTCTAACATCAACCCAAACCCAAACCCTACCTCCACGCACGCGTACTGCCCTACGAGCATAAATCTAGCGTAGCAAACATTTCCTTCTACACCGGCTCCCTGAAGTGACTCTACGCTATGCTGCATAGATCCCGATCTAGACAAGGCTTAAAACCTGTAGCCCGTCCAGTAAATTGGTTCAATGGCAGAGTTCCAATGCCACGCAGACGTAGGTGTTACAACTCCTTATACCGCTCCGCCAGTAGCCAACGATGCTCTGCAGTACTGTACTGTCAGTAGCCAGCAATGTGCCGCAGTACTGTACTGTCAGTAGCCAGCAATGTGCCGCAGTACTGTACTGTCAGTAGCCAGCAATGTACTGCAGTACAGTACTTTCAGTCGCCAAAAATACTGACCGATATCTTATATGTACAACCATCGCAATGTTCCAATATGGCAGAGTGGCAGTTTCATGTACCATATAGCCCTGCGTGTTGCAAAGATGGGCCCCCTCCTTACACGTGTTTCTATTACTGCGCCCAACAATGTACTGCAGTACAGTACTGTCGGTAGCCAACAGCCATGCCGCACAGATCTCCATATGGGCAAAGCTTGAAATCTATGGCCCAATCGTACATCCAGCATAATGGTTCAATATATGGCAGAATGCCAGGGATGTCCCTGTGGCTCAGCTGTCAGCAGATCTTATAGTTAAGCTCCAATTATGTTGCCAACTAGAACAACCCTGTTGGAGTCCTGAGGTCAAGACATCTTGGTGGGTCTTTCGAAAGGGACGTAAAATGGAAAAGGGTCCCTCCCTGTAAACATATATCCTGCTACGGAAACAGCAAGTGAGATAAAAAGCCGTATCACACAGGCTTCGAAGTTTTATCACACAGGCTTCCATCGAATATTTCGAACGTACTCTGCAAACGCCGGGTGCGGCGCGGTCGAAAATTCGAATACCAGATTCGGACGTTGGAGCATTGCTGTTAGAACAGTTTTTGTTTGAAAGGACCAAATTTTCTCGGTCCTAGCCCGACCGCGGGTGATACGGAATACACTGTGTTGTATTCTATGTATATACCATGTTACTATCAGTAGAAAAGAATACTACAAATTTGTCAGTCTACCACGACACACAACGATCACACATAACCCAAGTCGGTACGGAACAAACATAAGGTTCGTTTGACTTACAGTTGAGTCGTAGAAGAGACCGACCAAGCCCTGGCGGTTGCAGATCTACCTGTGTGTTTTCATCACCGCGTTCTTATTATATACAGTCAGCCTAAATTCCACTTGCGGCTTGGATACACCAAGACTACGTGACAAACATGCATATGGGACTTAACTGCATCAACAAGCACGAAGGTTCGAGAGAATGAGCTAGCTGAGAGAATGAAATCAGAAAATCTTCTGAAGCTAGATTGTTGCGGTTCAAATGAGGTATTAGAGTCGATCTATTACTTACGTGTTTGCAGAAAATCTTATAATGAAGAGTTTATTACGTTTGTGTGGGGAAAAGTCACGCCCCCGCCGTCGTGAAGTTTCTAGCCTGGTTACCAAACCCCAGCCCGATCTCAAGTATCTATCGTGCAGGGGTCTGGCAGGATGACATAGGAACTCTTCTCAATTTTGCCCCATATAGTGGGCAAAAAACTCCACCAATAGAACAATAGCAGGATCAGCAGGAGGTAATTACACCCTACCATGATTGGTTAAAGACCCCCAACTGTATTTTTTGAATCCATAACAATGACCACTAAGTACCTGATTCGCTACTGTGATAGCCTGCTAGCTGACCAACTGTGGTGTGTTGTAGCTGGCTACCTGTGGTGTGAGTGGTCATTAATCCTAGGTTCTCCTCCCTCTGATCAAGGGCCTTCTGAGAACCTTTCTACAGCCATCCTGCCAGACCAAAACACGAAAGATATTTGAGGCTGGGGTATGGTATCCAGGCTATGAAGCTTCCAGAGTGGAGCGTTTCTAGAGTGCAGTACTGAAGGCTCTTCCCTTGGTACTGATAAGGTTGCAGTTGTTATTAACAATGCCAGGGGAACTTGGGATATTGCAGTGTTCTCTTACACAACCAGTAACATCCCACCTGATTACGTTTCAATGTCTATCAGGCATTTTCCTTAGGGCTTCTGGCTGGAGTTCTGCTTCTGACCGTTAAAAGAAAATTCCAATATCCCATGTTCTAGCAAATTTACGATACTTATTTTCGGAATCCAGGGAAACGCTTGTGAGAGAGGAACAACGTTGCCGCCAAAGACAACATTCTTGTCCTTAGAAGAGTTGTGGATTGCGGTGCAACCATGCGACGATTTTCATGAAATTCTACAATTGACCAGGGACATTTCTTATGTAATGTTTCTTTGTATTCTGTGTATTATTTCCATCCCAGGGCTAGCCCTTCGTGTAAGCTATTGGCTAGTCAGCCAACCTTGACTGTACAACTGTGTATATCTCTGATTGCCAAATGAATAATGGAAAATGGAATAATTGAAAAATGAATATGAAAAATATGATCTAGGTAACTTTAGTTTCTTGTTGTTATCTGAATTTCGTCGTTGTTAATTGATAACGTCGAACAGGGGACTCTCAGTTACCAACTAATTGGAACTAGAAGAGAGAGTTTAAGCTAGCAGGTTTTTACTTTATATTCTGTAGATGTTTGTTTAGTGTTTGCCATTTATATGCCTGTTTCTTTAGTTACAACGATGCAAAACACAGACTAAGAAAAGCTTATGCTATCTAGTTCCCACTTCTTATATTTCAAGCGTTTGTTTAGTGTTTGCCATGTACCAACCATGTGCCATGTTTCTTTAACTCGTGTTCAACGATGTAAACACAGGTAAGCTTTATCTAGCAAGTTCTCACTTTCTATACTGTAGAAACGTACCAACCTGTTTCTATTGTTTTACAATAAAGATTTTTAAAAAAGTTTAAAAATGGAACTAGGAGTTCAACTGTGAGTCCGCTACCAGTTGAGCCACAGGGACATCCTCTGCGGCCTGTAAACGTGTCGGCAAATCTTCCTTTCATATTTACATGATGTGCACATTTAGGTTAATAACGCGTCAATCCCGCACACGCTTCGTATATCCCGTTAAGCCGAATGTACAAAGGGCCGCTGCCGGGGGGGGGGGCTATCGCACATTAATCTGATGTTCACACGCAATGATCAAGGGAGCAGCGACAGCTGTCTTCTAGGACAAACTGTTTTTTTCAGGATTGTGTGTTAGGATCAAAGTCGAGGTTTTTGCAAGTGATGTATTGTTTGGACATTCGATGAAGAAGTTTACAGTTTGTACACAGTAGACACCCTTCTAGGACACACCCCTCAAGGACACACAGGTTTTGCCTGGATTGTGCGTTAGTATCAAAGTCGTGGTTTTGCAAGTTATGTATTGCGTGGATATTCGATGAAGAAGACCACAGTTTGTACACAGTTTGTACACTGTACGTGTAGACACCCTTCTAGGACACACGCTTCTAGGATCCGGACACACAGGTTTTGCCTAGATCGTGTGTTAGTATCAAAGTCGAAGTTTTGCAAGTGATGTGTTGCTTGGACATTCGATGAAGAAGATTACAGTTTGTACACTGTAGGTGTTCACACCCCACCGACAAATTGTATGGACATAGCCTCCTTTAGAGAGAAACATTGTTTAAGAATATTAGAACCAAACAATACATCTCTCTCACTGGTACACAGAACGCTATTTTCCATATACTTCTCTCATGTTCAACTCATATATTCGTGTGCGTAGGTCAGTTTCTTTATAATATATTCCAAATGCGATACCAGATCACTTATACATAACTGTACTGCTATCGGTAATAGTTTGTTGTTCTGTATGTAGCCTCGTACTAGTACTATAGTCTCTATAGCTAGTAGTTGTTCTTGTTTACCATACATTGTACCTTGTGCGATTGTTGATAAGCATTCATGCATTCATTCATTTGTAGACCCTCTAGGTCAGGTCGGCGTTTTTTTTTAATCTTTACCTTCACAGAATGGAAAATGTTGTTTTTTGTAAGTTTTTTCGTCTTCTCTAAAAATGGAGGTGAATGACCTGAACCAGGCGGCTGTCACTGTATGGTTCGTGTTCGAATGTGTTCGAATACATCATGTAGCAAGTGGTAGGACAGAGCTGGAGGGGCTGGTCACTATGAATATGAAATTGTTTAATTAGAAAACAGAGCAGTATTTTATCAAGCTTAGCCACCTGAAGGTACACATTGTGTATTTGCTTGCAACTTTTTTTTAATTTTTCAACTTCGGCTTCCTACCAACTTTGACCCATTGCTGACGTCACATTTGTGGAAAAATCACGTGACTACAGTTCAGTATTCGGGCCCGGTACCTAAGAGCGAGAGATTCGGTCGGAAATTTCTTGTTGGAGAAAGGTGTAATGTTTTATGCAACGCAAGTTAAATCTTGTACTTACTTTACTTATCCTCTTCATCCCATGTGGGACATAAGGCTGTGATAAGTTTCCTCCACTGGGGTCTGTTCTGTGCTAGGGGCTGAGCAGCATCCCAGGGGATCCCAATGGCCGCTAGGACAGTGCGTCTCCATGTAGTTTTAGGACGTCCCCGTTTTCTCTTCCCCTCAGTGGCTCAATGTAGAGCAACTTTGGGGATACTGTCATTCGACATCCGCAGAACATGGCCCAACCATTTTAGTCTTCTGATGGCAATTTCAGTAGACAACTGTCTTGTGTTCGTCTTTCTATACAGTTCTTCATTACTGATCTTATTTGGCCAGTAGATGTTGCATATTCTACGCAGACAACTATTGTGGAATACATCAATTTTCATTTATGAAAGAGTTAGGTCTTGTAGTTATGACTATTTCTTGTTTTCTTCTGGGCCGATAATATAATACTTCCACTGGTACTAGTTGATTCATAGTTTTCTTTTGCACAAGATAGCTTCCGTTAAAGCCTCCTTTCTGCTGAATTAATGGTGGAAGATAGCCAAATTACGTGTAGCAATTTGTCAAATGAGATGGCCGGGCTATGTAATTACAGTTGGCCCCGGAGCCAATTACTTCTTTGAATAATTTTTCTCCAATTTCTTCAAACCTGGAAGCTCCTCTTAGAAGCTAAATCGTTAGCTGTACTATAAGAGGCTGTTGAATACGAATCAGCAAACGTGGGGCCCCTGGGAACGTTTTCCAAGAATCCTTGGGATTTCTTTTGTATAGAAATAGAGCAATATGCCTCTTTGACATTTATCAAAAACTTATCCGACAATGCTTGGCTTGATTAATAGAGTGACGCATATGCTTCTTGCACGTATTCTTGTGTTTGGCCTAAGAAAATCACTTGTGTGTAGCCGATTCTGGCCCAGAAAAAAATAGGGTTGGTAGAGTCTTTTAGATTTTGTCTGTCTGTCTGTCTGTCTCTCTCTCTCTCTCTCTCTCTGTCTGTTATCATCATAAGCGAGGCTCGGGCGATTGCCACAGAATCGTCGTCCGATTGATTTTCGCCGAATGTGACAGGGGTATTACGACTTACTGACAACGATAAAACCTCGATCACGTACAACGTGCAAAATGATTCTTCTGATCCGTCACGTTAACTCGGCACACTTTAACGGATTAGTGTGTGTGGGTTATGACGTGTGGTCGCCATGGTAACGGCCCTGTCCAGTAATCACGGGAATTCAAATCGTCCTGGATATGTGGACTGCGCCTGCGTCATAACGACATTTAATCACTCACGACGATCCGTCCGGTTTTCTGTCAGGCCACGTTTGTTTGATTATATGGATGACATCCACGAGCGCATCAAAATAAAAATAAAGTTTTCAACCAATACTGTAAACCATACAAAGCAGCTGCAAAATAAGCAAATGTAGTTTGTGTTTGTTTGTGTGTGTGTGTGTGTGTGTGTGTGAGGTGTGCGACTTGTTTTTACCTGAAGATGTCAAACATTACAAAAGACAATTGATGACAGCAAGTTGAATGTACAGTATGTGTTTGTGTGTGCGTACGTGAGGTGTGTGTGTGTGTGTGTGTGTGTGCGCGCGTCAGGTATGTGTGTGTGGGGTGTGCGTGCATGTGTGTACATGTGTGTGCATGAGGTGTGTGTGTGTGTGTGCGCGCGCGTGTATGTGTGCATGTGCGCGTACGTGTGTGCACGTACGCGCGTGTGTGGTTTTCCTCCACATCAGAAAGCCATTTCATGGTACCAACAGTAATGGAATATTTTTCTCTACTTCTGAAACCGATTCCAATTTATATGAAGGACGGTGCCCCCCTGCCCCACCTTAGTAGAAAATAAAACGGTCTAAGGGTGCCCTCGGCCCAATTGGGAGGTTCCCAAAGTATATATAAAACGTTGGGGAAATATTTCAGGGAAAAAAGGATTCTTGCCATTTTTGGGCAAAAGAGTT
>NC_049985.1:25650496-25674266 GCF_000003815.2 Branchiostoma floridae
GCAGCTCTGGACACCGTTTTGTAGGACACCCACGTTGGTCCTCCAACAGATGCCTCATCAATGGCAGAAGAGGGACGACCAGGTCTGGGAGCTGTTTCCACAGACTTCCGGCCATGTTTGAAGTCAGGATGCCAGCGTTTTACAAGGTCATATGATGGGGCGTCATCACCAAAAGTTTCTTTCATTTCATCAAAAGTCTCCTTTGGTGTGCGTCCTTTCAAATACAAAAACTGGATCACCGCGCGTCATTCAACTGACTCCATTTCACACCTGGTCCATTTCACACCTGACTCAGTTCAAACACCAGTAAATCAGAAACCACAATTAGTTCAGAGCTGTTTTTTGCAACGTATTTTATAGAGATATGAATCATTATACATACAAAATGTCATAATGCTGTGCGTTGGCGTGCGTCAGGACCAATACTTATTGAACGCCCCTCGTATTATGGTAGCGAAAGCCTTGTATTGATCTGTTAATCTTGTTGTAAATATATGTAGGTGTCTTAAAATATGATGTTGCATTTTCTGACGTTCGACAACTAATAAATATGAAATAATTAGACCTTATTTCAAGGATATACAGTAACAATTTTAATTTATTTCATTTCTGTGAAAGGATAGCTGAGTGAGTACTGTATGGTTAGCAGGAGTTCAGGTACTTTGGTCAGCTGAGAGGGTACAGCATGCACAGCAGGCGTCCAGGTATTGTGGCCATATGAGTGGGTACTGCATGCACAGCAGGAGTCCAGGTATTGTGGCCAGCTGAGTTAGTACCGCATACACGGCAGGAGTCCAGGTATTGTGGTCAGCTGAGTGGGTATTGCATGCACAGCAGGAGTACAGGTACTGTGGTCAGCTGAGTGGGTACTGCATGCACAGCAGGAGTCCAGGTACTGTGGTCAGCTGAGTTAGTACCGCATACACGGCAGGAGTCCAGGTATTGTGGTCAGCTGAATGGGTACCGTATGCACAGCAGGAGTCCAGGTACTGTGGTCAGCTGAGTGGGTACTGCATGCATGGCTGGAGTCCAGGTACTGTGGTCAGCTGAGTGGGTAATGTATGTATGGCAGGAGTCCAGGTACTGTGGTCAGCTGAGTGGGTATTGCATGCATGGCTGCAGTCCAGGTACTGTGGTCAGCTGAGTGGGTACTGCATGCACAGCAGGAGTCCAGGTACTGCAGTCAGCTGAGTGGGTACTGCATGCACAGCAGGAGTCCAGGTACTGTGGTGAGCTGAGTGGGTACTGCATGCACAGCTAAAGTCCAGGTACTGCGGTCAGCTGAGTGGGTACTGCATGCACAGCAGGAGTCCAGGTACTGTGGTGAGGTGAGTGGGTACTGCCTGCACAATTTGAGGTACTGTGGTAAGTTGAGAGGGTACTATATGAATGACTGCAGTTCAGGTATATGTACTATGGTAAGATTGAACAAATAGTTAAAAATAAATTGTCTTTTGACAAATTTGAATTGAACAACTTATGTGAAACGTGTTGTTTATCAGATGGCATAGCTTTGTATATTGCAATATTTGATGTAGTTCATCAGAGCAGTGTGCATTTGTGCTAATCACAATGAAGTAAGGAAGGTGTGTTTGTCTTTACACAAATGACATTTGTAAACAATGCAAAGAATTGTTGAAGTGAAATCGTCAATTCTATTCTAAAAGGTAATGCAGTGTTTGTATATTCTCTACATGCATAGTTTGCTTGGCTTCGTATGTATAGGGCTATTCAGACGTGATGTAAATTTTCTTAACAAACAAAAGGGTTTTCATATGGATGTGGGTCATAGTGACGACAATGGTCTGCCATGCTGCATTACCTATTTGTATTTCATTGCATCATAGCTGAAGGTAACACAGCCTTTTTCAGTCTTAAACTTTAATGGCAAATTTTCAGGTATTCTCCACAGTCAATAGTGGGTATATTGAACAGATCAGAAGGTATACAGTTTATTGGTATGTAAATGTTTTAAATGTGCAGTCGACAATGGTTGCAATTATGGTATTGAGTAAATAAGCTCTGTATTTGTTCAGTAGGTAATTTATGTTTACTGTCATGATAATATATATAGTAGCATTGTCATGTACTGTCTGGTTGTTGACTTGGTGTAATACTTTGAGTCAATCTTGTCATCTCTCTCAAGACAGATTGAAACGCTGTTATCCTCTTTGGTTCAAACTCTAGTATGGCCAAACCTTCAAGTGAGGTAACTCTGCTTAGAGCAACATATACCATTCCAGGGCTAAATACACTTGGTCCTATATCAAGTACAACTTTTGACAATGATAGGCCTTGTACTTTGTGGCAAGTTGATGCGTAAGAAAGTTGGAGTGGAAACTGTGTCCGGGTGAAAACAGTGCTGTAGCGTGCAAAGAATTTTGCTGTGATTGCTGAGATAAGAATAGCATTGTTCTTGGTAGGGTCTTGTAACATTTGACCAACCCTGGGATTGTCAAACTTGACGTAGACTCCTGTAACAGTTGGCACATTTGAGTTGTATTGTTGGTCATTTTCAGAGTCTTGTGATAGGAAGTCCTCCACTGTACCCTGTGCACCATTTACAAGTCCATCCTCGCTCAGAATGTTTCTTAGTAGCATGACTCGACAACCTTTAGCAAGGCGAAGTTCTTTCTCAAGTCCTGCTGTTTCACTGGTGTCTTCTGATATTAGATCTTGTTCAGGTATGTTGTTTGCATTGACAGGACCATCCGTCATTTCATCTCTTGCTGTCAGTACATGTATCTGAGTATCTGTTTGAGCATATAGTCTTTGCAGTTCTTGCATGTTATGCTCTATGGCCTTTTTCCTTGTTGGGAAAATGTGAAGAGCCATGGAAAAGGCAGATTGTTCAATCTCTGCTCTTCTTTTGATGCAAGTTGAAAGGAGGGTAATATCTGCATTGGTTGGCAGTCCAACTCGTACTCTGTTAAGGAGTTCTGTAAACTCTTTGTCAGTTTTTTGTCTGTGATTGACAGTTAAGAATAATGGCTTGAATAGTGATCTCCACAAGTGAGTGAAAGGTTCTTGTTGGTTTAGTGAATCTTCGAATATGAATTTTCCGAAGACCGGTTTGAGCTGGTAGAAATCACCAAAAGCTATGATGTTGAGGTTCCCAAAGTAGCTGTGTTGGTCAGCTGTAGTGTCTTTGATCTCTGATAGGCGGAGGTGAATGTGTTCCAGTCTGACATTGCTGATCATGCTTATTTCATCAATGAAAACTGTGTGTACATTGCTGAATTTGCGTCGAAGTTGTGACAGTTTCTCAGCACTGAGTGGTAGGTACTGGGTTTTACCTCTTCGGCTATGGTCAACAGGCAGTGATAGAGCTGAATGTACTGTGAAGCCACCAATGTTGTAGGCAGCGACACCTGTTGGTGCAGTGAGCATTACAGGAGATGTTGGGCAGTTTGATGTACGGATCAAGTACTCATTCAAAACTTTTATTAGAAAGCTTTTGCCACAGCCTGCTCCTCCCGTCACGAAGAGTCTCAACGATTGTGGTTTTGGAGAGGTTTGGTCTGCTTGGTGTCTGTTCATCAGTAAAAAGTGTTCTTTCACTGTGTTAAACACGTGCTGTTGGTCATGTGACATGTTATTGAGTGCGTCAAAGAATGCATCATCAGCCATTGTGTAGCGAGATACAGTATTCCATGCAAGTGAATCATCATGTAACATTGTGAGGTTTTCTGAAGATATCATGTCAATACTATTAGTTTGAGCAACAGATGCTGCTGCTTGTTCTGCATTTTGTGCTGTCCATTGTGCATCAAGATGAAGTCCTTCAGTGTTAAAGTCATGTTCAGTTTGCAACTGTTGGTGAGTCACATTGGGGGCAAGTGTGGTAGCAATAGATGTTAGATCATCTGACAGCAGGCGTACTTGCATGATAGCTTGTTCTATATCTGATGTGAAATGAAAATGCTGTGCAAGACTATTGTCAAATTGATCCTTCTTAGCAGAGAAAGCATCTTGAGCACAAGCATATTCAGCAAGGATGTCGTTTTCATTTCTCCATGGGTAGTACATGTACAAGAGACCGTAGAAATAGTCATCTCCATTTCCAGAGGATAGTTTTGAACTTCTAACACATGCAAGCTTTTGACGTTTCTTTATCCATCTGTCACATTGTTGTAACTTGATAGTTTGAGAAGCTTCTGATGGCTCAATGGATGTAATGGAGTATGTTGCGGCAAAGGTGAATAATGACATTGTATCCCAGGGATCACCGTGTGGTCTCATTGCATAGTATTGAGCTGTTCCCTTTGTGAAAATGTCAGATGATGAATCATCAAGTTTGTCGAGGTCATCTTTGGGTTTGAGCAGACGCATTCTTTTGTGTGGTGGTTTGGCATTGATTGACACTGTTTGTCTCGATGATTGTATGAGTTGCAGGTTTGCAAGTCTGTAGCCAACTTCTTGTCCTCCAACTAGGCGGTGGCTGAGTACAGTGTTACCAATCTGGGCTAAACGTGCTCTTTTTGTACTGTTAGGTGGTAGATGTGACAGACCAGCATAGATAGCTGTTTGAAGATTATCAGGCTCAGCTTTTGAGATGTACATACATGCATAGTAAGCAGCACCATACTTTGACCCAACCATTTGTATGTCCATGTTAGACTGCATATGTAAGAGCAATGTAGGGCTATATGCATTGATCCAGATGTCCTGTTGTGTTCGTTTTGTAACATAAAATTGTGCGCTGCGATTAGCATCAACATCTAGCCTGAGTCGTGTGGTCTGTGACACTTCTCGAGGGAAGTGAAATCGACACTTTGTTCGTCCCTTCTCACATGTTCTTGTGTGATGATGCCGTTGGTATTTGGACACTAGTTCATGTAAGAGAGAGTTTTCATCATCAGGTAGCTGTGTGGACACATATTTGTCAATGAATTCAGGTGCTCTTTGCCTTCCTTCTATGGTATCAAGGTTGGGGGCATTCTCAACCCAGAACATACAGTGCAAGTGAGGAGAACCTCTTAACTGAAATTCGACTCGAATCCAGTGGTCCGTAATCACACCAATAGGATGTTGCGGACTGTTCAATATGAAGCGTAGCAGTGCATCAGTGCGCCGGTTAAAGTGTATGGCACACATGACAGGGTCTGATCTCATCAGGTTCCATTTGTCTTGCTGAGGTAATGCTTTAGCTTCCTCATATGTCAGATCAGGATTGAGAGACATAAACAGCTCTGGCCAGTTCAAGTCATTTGCTGACACAGTGAGAAACCAAGTTGGTGGGCCAATTGTGTTGATTTTTGCTAGTAGGTTAAGCAGTTGGTCCTTAAAGTATGCTGCTGTTCCACGGATGTTCTTCATGAAAGTGTATGATGTGCTTTCAACATCTTCATGAATATTCTGACGCAGATCACCTGCTGTCAGAGGTTGTGGTGAAGATTGTGAGGTATCATTACCTTGCTTTTGCATTCTACACACAATTGATATCTGACTGTACAGTTTCTTGATTTCATATGAGTTCAAAGCAAAGAAGAGCCAAGGGATATTTTTCCTCCAGATATCATTGATATTAAGTAGTCGTGACTGGAAGTACTGTAAGTCTGTCATAGGTATTTCTCTCATCTGTTGGAAACCATTACAACCATATGGATACAGCTGAGGGAAGCAGTGTTCCTCGAGGTCTTTCTCCTTAAAAATACTTTGTGGTGCTGATGTTTCACGAGGGAGAGATACTGATGGTACAGTGTCTGTTGCACTCTGCAACAGAGATTGTAAGGGAATATTTGGATTGATGTAGTTGCATGGAAAAGCAGACAGCTCTGTGACATTAGAAGATCCATTTGATTGATGGATTTCATCATAGTTGGCAAGATTTGAATGGAATTCGCATGATGTTTCCTTCCAATCTTCAAAGGAAGCTATGTTTACATCTGAGTAAAGACTATTGTTAGTGATCAGCCATGTTAGAGCTTCATGCATGTGAGTATATCGCACAATGTATTGTGGATCATTTCTTTGTGTTCTATCGTTAGTTTCGGAGGGATGTACTATTACGATTCCTGATGTGTTTTGACAGCGTGGTAAGAGATTGCAAGATGTTTCAATGTTGGTAGAGAAACTTATGGCTTGGCCTTGTTCACCATATTGTCCACCTGGTAGGATAACAAGCTTTACAAATGTGTACTTCAGGCTGACAAGTCTTGTCTCCATTCTAGTAAGCTGTTTTATACATGATGGGATATCACCTGGGTCCATATTGTTAGTCCAAGCATTGGGTATTGGGTTTTGTCTTTCAATAGCAGTTGAACACTTTGAACACAGATGGCATTGATCAGAGTTATTTTGATGTGCGTACTTCATAGTATCTGTTACAGAAATGTTGCAGGCTCTTACTTGCTCATGAAATAAGAATTTTCTACACAGAATGCAATAGTATTTTGGTTGCTGCTGTATGTAGCAATGGAATGCTGGGACTCTGATTTGTACCCTTCGTTAGTATGCTCAGTGTGACCTGTGCTATGTTCTTTCACATACTTGTTAGCAGCTGTATTCCTTTGGTAGTCACGGCACTTCTTTAGACGTTCAGCTCTATGCTGAGAAGTTTCATTAGCTGCTTTGTTTCTGTAGTTTAATCTTTGTTTTGCAAGTCTTTTTAACCTTTCGTCAGATGTTTCATTTTGTTTCCTGGCTTTGTTACATTCTCTTCGCTTAGCAAGTCTGTCTGCTTTTTTATCAGCTGTCTCTCTTTGTTTCTCGGCTTTGTAGCATTCTCTTTGCTTAGCAAGTATGTCTGCTTTTGTATCAGCTGTCTCTCTTTGTTTCCTGGCTTTGTAGCATTCTCTTCGCTTAGCAAGTCTGTCTGCTTTTTTATCAGCTGTCTCTCTTTCTTTCCTGGCTTTGTAGCATTCTCTCCGCTTAGCAAGTCTGTCTGCTTTTTTATCAGTTGTTTGTGGTTTCTTAGTTTTAAAATGTGTGCATTGCTTTGCAATTCCGTCAGCATTTTGTTCAGCTGTTTCTGTTGCTATGTTGGGTGTGTACTGTGTTCTTTGGTTTGCATAGCTGTCTGCATTTTGGTTAGTTGTTTGCTTTGTGTCACTTACTTGTTGATACATGAACATGTCTTGTTTCTTTGCACTCAATTTGTGTTTCGCAGAATTATGTTGACCCTTTGAAGTCCTTGTATAAAAAGAAGATAGGTTTAGAGGTTGTAAGGTGCCTTCAATCAGTACCGATTTAGATGGTGGTACTAATGAGTTAACTTTCTGAGCCTGTAGAAAGCTGTGTGATCCCATTGGCTCATTGTTGTCAGTCAGTGTCAAATAGCGTACATCCAGTTCCGTAACATCACTTGTCAATTCAATGTTTTCTGATTGCACTGCTACAAGCTCAAAGTTGCATGTTAGACTTGGTTTCCAATTAAGTGTTTGTAAGAATTGACAAAGGTTAGTAATCGTCATGTGCCTACTTAAAGCAGATGAGCCATTATCATCAGGCAGTGCTGTTGTTTGACTTCTGGCATGTGAATCATAAACAAAATGATTGTTACCAGTATGCAGTAAGGCTACTGTGGAACCACTTGATCCAGATGCTGTTATGAGCAAACATGTGTCAGATATAGCAAATGCTTCTTCTAGGGCTGTCTGCAATGTGTAGTAGGGATAATATGCTTGTCTGCTAAACACGTCTCCAGTATATCGCTCTTTGATTGTTATGTGCAAAGTGTTGTTTCCAATCTGCCAATAATTGGGCAGATCATCAACTGATAGGTAAGATACAGTAGGCGGTAGAGATGGTTTTATGCGGTTGTAAAGTGCATCACCTTCAAACAGTACAGTATCAAGATCTGTGGATGTCCAGGAAGTTGCTTGTTTGTTAGCAGAGTGATAAAGGATAGCTATCAAAGAATTTGCAGTACATTGTTTACCTCTACTAGTTTCATTGAAAATGTTGTTGCCTTGGTGGTAGTTTCCTGACAGTGTAGCTTCACACATTATGGATAAGTTGAATCAGTAACTTATACTTTAGAAATGTACAATGTATGTAGATTTCGAGTGTGCGTATTCAAGTTATTTATGTTTGATGTCTGTTCAATGACAGAAGCTTATTTAGTTATGTGTGTAAGTGCAGTTTGCACGGTGAGTGCGAGAGCACAGAGGCAGGGGTTGGACTTGTAATTGGATTGAGTGCGAATGCACAGTCTGCACGGTGGCAGGGGTTGAACTTGTTGTTGTATTGAGTGCGAATGCACAGTCTGCACGGTGGCAGGGGTTGAACTTGTTGTTGTATTGAGTGCGAATGCACAGTCTGCACGGTGGCAGGGGTTGAACTTGTTGCTGTATTGAGTGCGAATGCACAGTCTGCACGGTGGCAGGGGTTGAACTTATTGTTGTATTGAGTGCGAATGCACAGTCTGCACGGTGGCAGAGGTTGAACTTGTTGTATTGAGTGCGAATGCACAGTCTGCACGGTGGCAGGGGTTGGAAGATTGAGTGCAAAAGCACAGTCTGCACGATGGCAAGGATTGGTAATAAGTGGCAGTGATTAGACTTTGTCTACTTGATGGCGTATTTCATTCAATATACACTTTGGCTTCAACACGGTCTGGTCTGTGCTGTGAAGAAATCTGCAATCGAAGACTGAAAGAGAAGGAAAACAATTTCTTGTGTCAACATTAAAACCAACTGAAAGAGCATATGCATATTTAATTGATAGAATACTAGTGGTTTCTAAACATATGACAATGGAGGTTTAAATAGACCTTGACATGAATAAAGGGTAGCCAATTTCATGGCATTCTTCAATATTTGTTGTAGAGAGGATCTGCTCTCCACCGACAGCATAAATCTTTTTTAAAAATGGGACCAAAATGAAGGCAATACGATAGAAACAGTCATGAGAAGACACTTAAAGATGGCAAACGTTAGTTGGTAAGCAAGAAAGTAAGACACGAATGTGCTCAATCATGTGAAAATAGAATTATCCGAAAAGAGGGAGGGGGGCTGTTTTGTTTCACTTCGTCTTTTCGTGTTTATGAAATTATGTTCACGGCCGGACAAACCAGCGTCATTTATTACACTTGTTAATAATTTGTTAACCTACAATGTCAGGGAAATACCACCCAGGTAACAAAATTGTCCGACAAATTATGCACAAAGAAAACTGATCTAACGGCAAGGAACCTTAATCCGACGGATTTGAGTATATTCAACACTGAACCATGAATAAACAAGCGGGCTTTTGGTCTCATAACACAGTAATTATCCGCGACCCCCGTCCCCATAAGTAGTTCGGGTTAAAATAGTGCATCGCGGTACTTGCAAAGGCCGTATTTATTCTTCCGTGCACGACAGCGAGGTGGAATCTGTGGTGAATAGTAGAGGAATACATCGGTGTTCATACTGTATAAGTTGGATTACGTCGCTTTTTCGGCCGGCGGGAATTTGCGCCTTGATATGTTACCGGCACTTCCTGTTCGCCGCCTGCAGTTCCATGACCTCCGCTGGGGGTCAAATCAAAGTGTCTGTTATAGAAAAACGAGCCGGCAAATCTATGCTCATCTTCAGATATTTTGTAGCTTGTACCCTCAACTTCAACATACTAAATTCTTGTGAATTGTATCTGCACCCTACTATAGGTTTTGAGTCGTCGAACCACCTCACTTTGGGGTCCTTAACCATGTAAATCCCCATACCCGAAAAACTGTGTTCTGAGACCTTCATCCACAGCGTGAATTCCCCAGGGACGGACAAGCACATTAAATTTGACCGATATGTTGGTAATTGACCTCGGCTGACTTGAACTGTAACATTTTCGTTACCGTCTGACCCGCCGTTACCATGGCAACGGCCGCCTAGACCGTTCCCTATGCTTAAGTATAGGATTTAGTGCGGTCTAAAGCCCGCTCGACTCCCCCCCCCCCCTTTTTCCCCCCAAAAAAAAAAAAACCCCCAAGCCCAATCACTCAGAACGGTAGAATGTGGTCTGGGAAGCTCCTTATAACAGAAAAAGTCAACCAGAATATCAAGTTTGTTGAGATAATGAGACCAATTAGCGGCCCCTCAGATAGTCCTTGTACAGTGCCGACACCTGTGCTAGGCGCCAAAGTGCAAAGTTGGCCATATCTCAGGAACCATTTGGATTTCTGCTCTAAAATTTGGTACGGTTTTGTATCTTGACTAGTTTTATTGTATGAACGTAAAGAAATCCAAGGTCAAGTTGGCTTAAGGTCTCATAACACAGTAATTATCCGCGACCCCCGTCCCCATAAGTAGTTCGGGTTAAAATAGTGCATCGCGGTACTTGCAAAGGCCGTATTTATTCTTCCGTGCACGACAGCGAGGTGGAATCTGTGGTGAATAGTAGAGGAATACATCGGTGTTCATACTGTATAAGTTGGATTACGTCGCTTTTTCGGCCGGCGGGAATTTGCGCCTTGATATGTTACCGGCACTTCCTGTTCGCCGCCTGCAGTTCCATGACCTCCGCTGGGGGTCAAATCAAAGTGTCTGTTATAGAAAAACGAGCCGGCAAATCTATGCTCATCTTCAGATATTTTGTAGCTTGTACCCTCAACTTCAACATACTAAATTCTTGTGAATTGTATCTGCACCCTACTATAGGTTTTGAGTCGTCGAACCACCTCACTTTGGGGTCCTTAACCATGTAAATCCCCATACCCGAAAAACTGTGTTCTGAGACCTTCATCCACAGCGTGAATTCCCCAGGGACGGACAAGCACATTAAATTTGACCGATATGTTGGTAATTGACCTCGGCTGACTTGAACTGTAACATTTTCGTTACCGTCTGACCCGCCGTTACCATGGCAACGGCCGCCTAGACCGTTCCCTATGCTTAAGTATAGGACTTAGTGCGGTCTAAAGCCCGCTCGACTCCCCCCCCCCCTTTTTCCGCCCTAAAAAAGACAAACCCCCAACCCCAATCACTCAGAACGGTAGAATGTGGTCTGGCAAGCTCCTTATAACAGAAAAAGTCAACCAGAATATCAAGTTTGTTGAGATAATGAGACCAATTAGCGGCCCCTCAGATAGTCCTTGTACAGTGCCGACACCTGTGCTAGGCGCCAAAGTGCAAAGTTGGCCATATCTCAGGAACCATTTGGATTTCTGCTCTAAAATTTGGTACGGTTTTGTATCTTGACTAGTTTTATTGTATGAACGTAAAGAAATCCAAGGTCAAGTTGGCTTAAGGTCTCATAACACAGTAATTATCCGCGACCCCCGTCCCCATAAGTAGTTCGGGTTAAAATAGTGCATCGCGGTACTTGCAAAGGCCGTATTTATTCTTCCGTGCACGACAGCGAGGTGGAATCTGTGGTGAATAGTAGAGGAATACATCGGTGTTCATACTGTATAAGTTGGATTACGTCGCTTTTTCGGCCGGCGGGAATTTGCGCCTTGATATGTTACCGGCACTTCCTGTTCGCCGCCTGCAGTTCCATGACCTCCGCTGGGGGTCAAATCAAAGTGTCTGTTATAGAAAAACGAGCCGGCAAATCTATGCTCATCTTCAGATATTTTGTAGCTTGTACCCTCAACTTCAACATACTAAATTCTTGTGAATTGTATCTGCACCCTACTATAGGTTTTGAGTCGTCGAACCACCTCACTTTGGGGTCCTTAACCATGTAAATCCCCATACCCGAAAAACTGTGTTCTGAGACCTTCATCCACAGCGTGAATTCCCCAGGGACGGACAAGCACATTAAATTTGACCGATATGTTGGTAATTGACCTCGGCTGACTTGAACTGTAACATTTTCGTTACCGTCTGACCCGCCGTTACCATGGCAACGGCCGCCTAGACCGTTCCCTATGCTTAAGTATAGGACTTAGTGCGGTCTAAAGCCCGCTCGACTCCCCCCCCCCCTTTTTCCGCCCTAAAAAAGACAAACCCCCAACCCCAATCACTCAGAACGGTAGAATGTGGTCTGGCAAGCTCCTTATAACAGAAAAAGTCAACCAGAATATCAAGTTTGTTGAGATAATGAGACCAATTAGCGGCCCCTCAGATAGTCCTTGTACAGTGCCGACACCTGTGCTAGGCGCCAAAGTGCAAAGTTGGCCATATCTCAGGAACCATTTGGATTTCTGCTCTAAAATTTGGTACGGTTTTGTATCTTGACTAGTTTTATTGTATGAACGTAAAGAAATCCAAGGTCAAGTTGGCTTAAGGTCTCATAACACAGTAATTATCCGCGACCCCCGTCCCCATAAGTAGTTCGGGTTAAAATAGTGCATCGCGGTACTTGCAAAGGCCGTATTTATTCTTCCGTGCACGACAGCGAGGTGGAATCTGTGGTGAATAGTAGAGGAATACATCGGTGTTCATACTGTATAAGTTGGATTACGTCGCTTTTTCGGCCGGCGGGAATTTGCGCCTTGATATGTTACCGGCACTTCCTGTTCGCCGCCTGCAGTTCCATGACCTCCGCTGGGGGTCAAATCAAAGTGTCTGTTATAGAAAAACGAGCCGGCAAATCTATGCTCATCTTCAGATATTTTGTAGCTTGTACCCTCAACTTCAACATACTAAATTCTTGTGAATTGTATCTGCACCCTACTATAGGTTTTGAGTCGTCGAACCACCTCACTTTGGGGTCCTTAACCATGTAAATCCCCATACCCGAAAAACTGTGTTCTGAGACCTTCATTTGCGCATTCCGGAAACTGTTTAGTGCACTGTTTACTATGTTTCCCCGGCCCTTAGTACACGTGCATTGGTCTCCCACTTTGCGTGGTTTGTAGAAAATATAACACTTCAAAGAGAGTGTAACTGATAGCAAGTCCCTTGGGATTCTATTCCCAGTGGAACTTTAATCCGTGACAATAATATAACAAGGCTGTTTATCAATGGATTTCATATTTACAACGACATTAATTTGTATCAATCGGCAGCCACTTACTCGAGGTTTAAATGGCAAATCGGCATGTCGGTAAACTGCCGGTATCGCGATCAAAACTTGGCCCGAAAACACATCAACCAGCGGCAAATCAATTCTGCTGTTGCACTACACGGTTATGATGTTCTATGAAATTTTTCATCCATTGTTTGGTAAGCAAATGGCGGTAAATATGTTGTTTTGCGAATGGCTCCCCAAAAATATACCTGCAAAACACACTACAAACTCCCTACGGTACGTCCCCATGTCGGGGCCAGTTGGTTTCGCCGGTAAGATTCGTCTTGCTGACTTTGGATGTGAGCACTTTGACAATAGGGGTGAAGGGACGTACTTTCAAAATGGCGCATGTTCGGAAGGCCGCAGAATTGACGTAACAAAGCCTGCACTGTATTTGAAACAGGGACTCTTCAAGGCATGTTGGTTGTCTTGAATGGACAGTTTATTAACTTTTCGCTATATTTACTGTGATGATGAAGGAGTAATGTGAGGATGAAAAGTAGAAATCCTTGAAATTACGATACCTGCCCCCCTCCCACGGCTTGATGTAAACATACCGGAAGATGGATTAACTTGTCGCTGCAGCGTGCGATCTTTGTGAGCTCAATCTTACAAGGTTTTAAGTCGTATACCTAACTGGTTTTGTAAAGCACTCAAAAGAATTTGCATACCGGAGCTAGTTTTTGACTGACAGATGGGTTCTGAAAATCACGGTTTAACCTCCCGTCACGGATAATAACGTTCCTTGCCGTTAGCTACGGCCTCACAAAGTCTGATAAAACAATGATTATTTTAGGAATCACTACGATAAAACTACAAGTTTGACATCTATATTAGCCAGAATATTATCTTACATATTCCAAGGCGTTACATTTTATTTCTGAATTAGCGATAACTTTGAAAGAAATGATGTTATAAAGACTAGGAAATTTATCTACGTACAAACCTGCTGATGCAAAATTGGACTCACACCGGAGTTTCTTAGGCATGCGTTCTGAAATGCGGCGCATATAGAATATGCATTGCAAACAAACACTTATTGCTTGCCGCAGGGCTAGGGTTGATGTTTGAAATATAAAAAAAATGATCCTAAATATTATCTATTGCGACTTCTCGTGTGACGTTTTGTGCTGGCGCTCTCCTAAACTCACGTTAGCGTTTTGCTGCGGTCTCGGAAGGTTTCCCATGCGATCTGCAACGTTTTGATGACGTCATGGCTACTTATATATTCACATACAATTTATTAGCCTGATTCGAGAATAATTTCATCTTTATGAATAGCTAATGCATTTTTTTTGCGAGATAATACACTTGATTTCATGCCACTCAAAATGAATTTGGAATTTTACCATACAAACGCTTCATTCATTAAATGTAACCAAATATTAAATGCTTTTAGAACCGACCGCAAACAGAAACAAATACGTAAAACGGACGGTTTAAAATTCAACGAGGATGTACCATTGTCTGCCTAAGCCGTCAAACTTGTCCATGAGAAAGGCGATTTGGAAGGGCCTTTGAAAGGGTCTTTGGAAGAGCAAGGTTAACAGGTCCGTCCATTGATCCATGGAAAAAAGCTGGCGTAAAGCCTTGCCTGGCGGCAAGGCAAAAAACACGTTTTTTGGAATCAGACTGTCAGTCTGAAAGTATAAAGTCGCATGTTGACAGATATGTAAAAGAGATTGCTGACAAAAAAATTGACAACGGGAAAACATTTGACACAAACTTCACTTTCCTAACCTTCTACGAGGGGCATTCAATAAGTAATGTCCCTGACCCATTTCCCATAGCAGGAGATTAATAAAAACTTGGCACAGTTATTAGTCTTTCTCTTCATAGGAACCACCCAGAGTTTTGCATTTCTCCCATCATCTGATGTAGCTCTGGACACCGTTCTTGTAGGACATCCCAGGTTGGTCCTCCGACAGATGCCTCATCAATGGCAGAAGAGGGACGACCAGGTCTGGGAGCTGTTTCCACAGACTTCCGACCTTGTTTGAATTCAGGATGCCAGCGTTTTACAAGGTCATATGATGGGGCATCATCACCATAAGTTTTTTTTCATTTCATCAAAAGTCCCCTTTGGTGTGCGTCCTTTCAAATACAAAAACCGGATCACTGCGCGACACTCAACTTGCTCCATTTCACACTTTGTCCATTTCACACCTGACTCAGTTCAAACACCAGTAAATCAGTAACCACAATTAGTTCAGAGCTGTTTTTTGCAACATAACCCATAGAGATATGAATCATTACACATACAAAATTTCATCTAGATCAGACAACTGGAAGTGGGTCAGGGGCATTACTTATTGAATGCCCCTCGTAGATTGTATAGCTCACCCCAGTACACAATGTGCATTACGATGGGTAGTCAATCCATATTACTAATTAAGTGCAACAACCTCTTCTTGCTGCGGATGCAATCATTCTGATGTTTTCCACTCCGTTGTACGAAAACACGCCACTGGTTGATGCCCAAATTTGGTAATAACAATGGGCATGCATTCAACCATGGAGGTTAGGCCTTGGAAGAAAACGTTGTGTTTCCAGTTACGAACCTGAAGAAATTAGGGTCTGTCAGTAGGGATTCTCTCTTTGTGTTAAAGATTTCGGTCAAAGTCATCCACAAAATACTGTCTAACAAATTGAATGTAAAACTGAAATGCAATGTACAAGCACAATTTTCTAGCCTTGGTACCATCCGGATAGTAGTTCACTCCTATGTTCGCTTTAGCAGAGAAGCGACTGTATATAGTGTATAATGAACTTCAGAGCTAGAAGCGACTGTATATAACTAATTAATATAACTAATTAACAAATTGAATGTAAAACTGAAATGCAATGTACAGGGTACAATTTTCTAGCCTTGGTACCATCCGGATAGTAGTTCACTCCTATGTTCGCTTTAGCAGAGAAGCGACTGTATATAGTGTATAATGAACGTCAGAGCTAGAAGCGACTGAGTGTATATACATGTAGTATATAATGAACGCCGGAGTGAACTACTTTCCGTATGGTACTCAGGCTAACAATTTTCTACTTCAACAGAAAAGAGGAGAACGTGTTGGAAAAGGACTTTACATTTTCATCACGCTCAGGTATCACACTGAAAATTTTATCTCTTTTGCTAGCACTAGCGACCGACCAAAAAAACAAGCCAAGGGTTGGTAGGTTTTCGCTAGCGTCGTTCTGGTAGCCGGAAACATTTTCCTTCTTACTTCTCCAGTGTCACTGACGAAGAATAGTGGATTCTATCCGAAACGTCTGACCGTTTCCAAAACCATATCCAGTTGCTTGAGTAACTACATTTTAGCGTATCTTATTACTTGGATGTCTAACGTACATCGACGTATTTTTCTTCTTGCTTGCTTGCTTGCTTAAGGCGAGTCCTTCCGGTCTCGAGTCGTGATGGCAGGTCTACTTGCGGCAGATGCAATCATTCCGATGTTTTCCACTCAGTTGTACGTCAACATGCCACTGATTGATGACCAAATTTGGCAACGATAACAGGGAATAGGGCTATCTATGAGGATCACAGGGTTGGTTCATTTAGGCCTGTCTCTGGTGAAGCCTATACAACTGTTGGTGCAGTTAAACGTGGTCTGGGTGTCAGTGCATGATCTTCGGTGAGTTTTTGTCGCCTGATGTTCGCTGTGCACCAAGACTTGTTCTTAACATCAACGACTTGTCGCCGGCGATCTTTGAGATCGCAGCTTCGGGCGAGTAGAGACCGACTTGTTGATCATCGGTCGCAAAGTTTTAGGAGTCGCCCGATGTTCGCTGTGCACCAAACTTATTTAACATCAGCGACTAGTCGCTGGCGATCTTTGAGATCGCACAGCTTCGGGCGAGTAGAGACCGACTTCGGTCGCAAATCAGATGACATACCACGCCCGTCGGTAGGATGATGAGTTTCGCTCGACTCCCGTTCGTTTTCAGATGTTGACTTTCTTTGAGCTAGCACATACTTCTGACATCGTGGCTCCTGTGGTAGCATGTGGGCTGGGTTTACCACACAATCCCTTCTACTATGATCATTCCTATTCTGTCCGTATTCTCCATCAAGAGATGACATGGTTTATCTAATTCTACAAGGAATGTATATACGCAACCCTCTGTCGATCAATCGACCGACCTTACAGTGATCAGGAAGTACCGCCAAAGCTCGTCGACAATGTGACAGGTCAGGGGCATAAATAAAGGACAATACACCCTCGGAAACAGTGCGGGCAAACTCCACTGGCAAATAATTCTTCTAGCCAGTATAGCTTTGTCTACGTAGAAGCTATCCTGTACAAAATGTATATGGTTGTTACTGTGGAATAACCCTTCTCCCTCTTGCAAGCTTGATGTTGGTTTATGTGAATTATGTCAAAGTTGCTTCCCGCGCCTGATGGCGCATAGGGTGGCGCCCATCTCCGTTTCTGTAGCCCTGGGCCACACAACTTTGTGCAATCACTAACAGCAGGAGGCTAGTCCACTGGTAGTGGTGTGTGTTCAACTTCCATACTCTTTCCCGAATGCTGAGTGCTAAGCAGAGAAAGCAGCATGTACCATTTTAAAAGTCTTTGGTCGGGGATCGACTCACGACCTACCGAATGCATGACAACACTCTATCCAATCGGCCATTGCACCGTTAAGTGAAGTATGACTGTTGCAAAATATCTCCTGCATGGTGGAGAATATAAATACTGTACCATGCTGTGAACATTATTGTGCAATTAAGTACATGTAGATTTTAATTGGCACACAGACACCGGGGATTATATGGGAATTAATCATTGCCTTATCAAATTAATAGAGATACTGTAGATTCATTTTACTTTTGCAGACTTACTTTGCAGTAAGAGGAAAAAAGAGGTTTAAAATTTGCAGTATCCATATAGTTCTTTAGGCACAACCAAGGCCAACGTTTCGATGTCTGTTAGACACCATCATCAGAGAAGAATGACTGATACAAAGAGGTTTTGCAGCGTTTTACGGTTGAATCAATTTCATAGACTGGAAATATACATTTGCTACGTGATGCATTTGCATTGGATTCACACTATTACATAGAAAAAACATGAAAATAAATAAAAAGAAAAAACATGAAAATAAATAAAACAGAGACCCAGCTGTTTAAATTGAAGTGGCATTATGCTCTTAACAACATCTGTTGATTCAGATGTGTTTCCAGGATATCTAAAAATATTTCTGAAAATTATGATTTTTGATACGCTTAGTTATTGAGGCCTTGGGCCAAGGCACAATTGATTGAATGATCAAGAGATTCAAATGAAAGGAAATAAAGTTACAGTGCTACTATAGAGACAGTTCTCGAAATACTTTTTTCAGCCAGGTTGCCCAGGCAGCAACTTGCAGTCAAAAGCCAGATTGCGCCATCAACATTTCAGGCTGCCCCACTTCTAAGTTATTACTTTCATCAACTTTAAATATTAATTATTTTTCCTTTCACTTACATGTAACTACTTACTATCTTATCAAGAAATAGATGCAAAAGCTTATGCACGTAGGTGGGAGATAGCATTATCCCAACTGCAAAATTTCAGGTTAAGCCAAGCGAAATGTGGTTGCATTAAAATTGTGGAGTACACGCCCAACCCAACATAAACTCTTATTACAGAGTCTTTTCTACAACTGTGGACACTAGTTTTTAATTGTTAATTATTAGAATCAGATCTTATAGGCAAATGCATTGTCTCCTATCTGATGATATGATATGATATGAAGTGTGTATTTCGAGCACTGAGAGAGCTACTTGGGGCCTATAATCAAACATGTCCTTTGTTTTGCTGATACTTACCCACATACCACATAACAATACTGATCACCTTCAGGAGATCCATAGGCTACTGTGGACTCCATTGTCTGGGACATTCTACTACCACTGTCTACCAGACACACACACACAGCCCTATCTCTTACATTATGGGACTCTTAGGCCACACCAATTTTATTTGTTGCTTCTCGGATTTGTCTGTCCATTTTTCTTCATTTTCAAAAAGAAATTAATTCACGCGACAAAATAATACAGACTTTGCTATCACAAACTTGTATATATTACCATTCAGAGTCACGCACACAATGTTTCAGTCTAAATTAATGCCTTTTATTCAGAACATTAGCAACAAATCAAAGGATGTGAATGATTGTATAAAATGATCCATTAAACTCCTCAGGCTGTTGTATTTTTGTGTTATCTAAGCCGTATACCTTTACATCACACCTTACAAAAAATTTTTTTGACCTGTTGATCAAATTTTTTTTGAAAAAATCAAAGAAGCAACAAATAAATCTGGTGTGGCCTTCAAATGTATGAGAAATTCTAAGGGTTTAAGACAGAAGGGACAAATGAACATGCACCGCCAAGATTTCACAGAATGCATAGATTACAGATGAATTGAATCAATCTCTAGTGTTGTTGGTGAGGGGAGAGTATGGAAGCCCCTGTAAACTAATTAGTATGACACTCAGGCTACAACCCATTCATCATTCCGTCCTGTTAAGTACAAGACTTCACACCCAAACGATTGAACAAACTCGAAAATAACGAAACAATCCATCAAAAACGTCATAACGGGCTTATAGTGTGGTATAATTGTTCTGAAAATCAATCAAGAGTGAAAATCTACAGTTTCTGACGCTAAATCCTCTCTTGAAACTTAATCCTTTTGTTGACTTGAGAGATGGTTCAGAAAGAATTTATAGAGGGTGGAATCATGCCAAAATGATGCGCAAGGAAAATCTAACTGAAAAAGTACATATACTTACTGAAAACGTAAGCACAGTTAAAGTAAAGACATCAATGTAGTTTGAAAACCTGGTTGAACAATGCACGATACAAAATAAATTCTTTTTGCCAGGGTCAGCATGGGTATTTGTATATATATATATATATATATGTAGTTCGTCAAGAAGTGATGTAATGCTTTTGCACATATAAGACCAAAAAAATAACTATTACAAAATATGTCTTCTCCGTTAAAAGCGCTCCTGATACATTGCAATTGTGAGTCTTTATATTTGTCTGTCGTTTCTAGTAGCATTCAATCATAAGCCAATAGTTCCTTGTTGTTTGGGATACAGTTTTCAGATTTCTGTTTTCAGTTTTTCGTCGACGATGGTAAGGTTTACGTAAACATGTACAGTGTCCACACAAATGCTACACAGCATTACAAAGGATCTCTTCTCTGTAAGACAGAGCTAATTATATATTACATTATTATACAGAGATCTTTGTATTTTTCTGCAGTTCCTAGATGATCTCATCCATATACTTGGATGAACACGTCCTAAAGAAATTCAACTACCCATTGAAAAACTTCAATTACTACGACAGACATTTTGTACTACCTATAGGATATTCCTTGTCAATTTCTACTTGCCACAAATAACGTTACAAGAATCACATTTTACAGGAGTGTGGGAATCGTGGGAAAGGGATCACGTCTCGGATGTGAGGAACTCCCAGGATGCACTGCAGGTACCGCTCGAAGCCCATTCCGAAGCCGCCGTGTGGGACCGACCCATATCTCCTCAGGTCCAGGTACCTGCGACAGCCACACAGACATCTTTACTAACGGAACACAATTAAACTAAGACACTAACATAAGGCTTTCCGCAACTACAGTATTATTGATACACAAAATCAGGGCTCTAGCCAGCGTCCGTTTTTCCGTCAATTGACGGAAATTTGCTGCATGTGACAGACAAATTTTTAAACCAATCCGTCAACCTTGACGGACAAAATCCTTGGTGGAAGCTACAGGTGGCTTGGGGATGCCGTCCACGTCACACACTGTTTGTTTTGCTATTGTTATGATTGTTGACAATGTGTGTCGGTGCCCTTTCGCATACGATAATCTCATTAAAAACCCGTTTTCAAGGTCTCTCTAACTCCTGGAATAGTGTTTTCGCTACAATGGAAATTGGCTGACGGAAAAAAAATTCGAGCTGGCTAGAGCCCTGCACAAAATTCAATACAATGTTTTCATAAGGTCACAAGGCAATAAAAAGTTCTTACCATTGGTAGCTGTTGGACAAGCCAAGCCTAGTGAGGGAAAAAGCATATGACATAAGTGCTACTTATCATGCATGGAAAGGCAGATTTGCAAATGGTGGCTATATTGCACAGAGAAATGTTTTTTTTTATATCTGATAAAGTCATACCTGGCCTATAATACAGGTGTACTGGACCAGTTGATATATAAGTATGGAATACAGCATGGTACATTCCATATCACCTGAGATATCAGCCCAATGTCTGCATACAGTATACTGTAAATGTATCTAAGTTCGCAGAGATTTAATTTCGCGATAGCAGGCAAAATGGACTTTTGGCGGTGGTTTTAATTTTGCGGTAGCACCATACACTGTAGTCTCTTACTGTTATGGAAAAATGTTCACGGTGGTTTTAAATTCGCGGTGAAGCGGCCGCCGCGAAAACCGCGAACATTAATCCACCGCGAAAGTTTCTGCATTTACAGTAATTCCAATTTTCAACAGCACCGCACTTGGTGCTCAAGAAATGAGTTCAAATCATTCTATGGAAGTCCATGTGATATTTGTCATGCTGGTAGGAGCCTGTGTGATAACTCATAGTAGATGGTCCGGAACACCCGTATTGAATGTTGTCACTGCCCAAGTATGATATAACTTATGACATTGTGCAGACTTCTACAGTCAAACTTGTATTCAACAACCACTCAAGGGACCAACTTGAAGGAAATATGATTGTTGACTGGAGTTGGTTGTTGGATAAAACTGGCATAAACATTACCATAGGCATCTGCTTGTATGCAATGTATTACTATTCATTATTGTTTGTTATAAAAAACACTGCAATGGTTGTTGTTGCTGGTTGGGTAAGACAGTTGGTTGGTTCAGAGAGGGTCTTAACTATGTAAAAATGGACGGGACTGTCTCAATGTGGTTGTTGACAAGGGTTGGTAGGTTGATAGAGTTGGTTGGATGGACAGGTTTGACTGAATTTTAATATGCATTTCATCTGTATACTTAATCAAACGCACTCTTCTTGTGATGCTCTAATTTTAGACTTTGGATCTTGAAATGTTTTTGGTTCGACACCAAGTTTTTTCCACACTTGTACCATTTTGCATTGAAATGTTTTTATTCAACGTGCAGGTATAAAAATTGATAGAATACCATACAGTCCATCCTCCCAGCCATCCCTATGGCTTATCACTCCGTAGATTCAATTGCAACCCGCTGTTGGGCTGGTACCTTGGGTGATACAATCATCTATCACAAGATACTATCAATCTTAGAGAACCCTGTCTCTAACTAAAGATTATTTTGAATTTCAAAACCTAGATACTCTAAATCTTGCCGAGTGAATTTCCCTAAAGCTTTTGCCTTTTTGTCCTTACATAAGTCATAAGGAAATGGAATACATTCAGCCAATACCATATTATTCATCCTTATCAGATATAATTCCATCTTTACACCTGAGACTAGGTAACCCATCTCGAGTTCTTTAGGACCAGCTGGTGCAAAAATCAATTTCCTGTGTCATATTTCCCATCTTTAATTACAGCGTTAACAAAAAACATGAGGGGATGGGTCGGAAGGAAGGACTGTAGGTCCAGGTGTGCTCCAGGCATGCCTGTAGATTTCCTGTGTCATACTTCCCGGCTTTCATTATAGCGTCAAACATAACATGCAGGGGTGGGTCGGAAGGAAGTACTGTAGGTCCACGTGTGCTCCAGGCACGCCTGTAGATTTCCTAAGTCATATCTCTGATCTTTCATACAGTAAATGCAGAAATGTTAGCAGTGGTTTTATGTTTGCATCTTTTTCCAAGGCAGTCTTACGGCAAACTTAAAACTACCGCAAACATTTTTCCATGACAGTATGAGACTACAGTGTATGGCACTACCGCGAACTTAAAACCACCGTGAACACTCAACTTTCCCGCCAACGCGAAATTAAATCCCCGCGAACTCAAATGCATTTTACAGTAATTCTAAATCATTAAAGTGGCTCAGAAAGAATTGTAGAGGCAGCTGTGTGAACTACTCCAAGGACACTTTAACCCTTGAAGCCTCAGTCTTCTTTTTAAACTTTAAGCTGGATTTGCTGTGTCAAATTTCCGACCTTTTGGACACGTTAATACCGACATAAAGGGATAGATTGGAAAGGATTGTAGGGGCAGGCTCCAGGATATCCGGTCTTAGTCTCTCCTTTTGGACAGTTTTTCTCTGGCTGGATTTCCTGCATCATATTTCCGATCTTTCATGTTATTACCAGTATGACCTTAATACAAAACAATCATGAAGGGAAGTGCTCACAAGGATTGCAGAAGCAGGTGTTTAAAAACTAATCAGCCATACTTTTAAGCCATCTGGCCGTAGTCATTTACATGTGTGCACTTAAAACTCTTTCTTTTGTGAATCTCCTGCATCAGCATTAAGTTGTATTTCCGATCTTTCATATTTCAGATCTTTCATAACGCTAAAACACGACATGGGCTGGGTTGAAGGGATTGTAGAGGCAGATGTACAAAGTAACTCAGGGCACACTTTAAGCCTTCTGGCTTCAGCCCCTTCTTTTAAACTCTATCTCTTTTGTGAATATTTGGGACTTTGAGCCTTGGTTTTAGCAGTAATGGCACACAAGGTTACATAAGAGAAAGCTGTGATGCTAGACTTAGAGTGTAAAGGAAGTGTGTGGGATATATGAAGTACCAGGACTTTTGGAAATGCCGGACTTGAAGTCAACATTCCCTGTCATTTGTCTTCGACATCTGTCAGTGATTCAGTCCAAGTTGTATTACTTTGTTGATCAGTGCAATTCAGTTAACAACATGTACATCTAGTTAACTGCTAGACTGTCATTTTGAATGTCTTGTAGAGCGTTTTGTCAACTA
>NC_049985.1:25676728-25726548 GCF_000003815.2 Branchiostoma floridae
CAAGGGGCATATAAGTACAAATCCAAACATGCTTCAAGCTCTGCATCCACAGTCACTGCTTTCAAACTATCCCTGTATGGTAGATATTTGGGAACTTAGAAGCTCGGTAGTAGCACTAATGGCCTACAAGGTCACTAAACCCAGGCGGGGCTCCAGTGATGTAACACACAGGGCGGCATGTGTCCTTGGGTATGGAATAAGAAAGAAGATGGAATCAGCGGGACGTCTCGAGACTCCATGCAATCTTAAACCCACTGCTGCGTGGAGAGTGTACTGTAAATTCACCAATTTTTGCGGGGATCCAATAGTGTAGTACATCGATCTGTCTCTACGATTCCTTATAGCCCATCTCATTATGTTATGTTTTAACATTATGAAAGATCAGAAATAGGAAATCATGACACTACAATGTATTGCTGCTGCGTTGTAGCGTCATGAAAATGTTACTATGAATATTGCACCACCATAAACATTTTAAGATTCACAGTAAGAAGGTGATGACCTTAGTGCTGAAGTCTGTGATGCTGTCAATATGGCTGTCTACCTATCCTATCTGCCAACATAAGACTTTTCTAGAATTTCTGTAGAAATCTGCACAGATCTCTGTATATGGCCATATAATTCTGTGCTAGGGCTGCAAAAATATGTGCGGATTTCTGTGTCTGCCTACAGAATTCTGTGCCCAATGCAAAAACCTGCAGAGTTCTGTAGAATTGAGCTAATCCCCAGGGAGCCATCAGTGGCTGCTACATACATGTATCTCTACCTATTAGATGTGATATTGATTTGAGTTTGAGATTAATGAAATGTAGTCGCAAATCAAACTGGAATTCCTAAATTTAACTGGAGGGTGTTTCAAACCTTTCCGCCACCAGGCCTTACAGGCCTGGGTTATGGATGATACAATTCCACAAAAATAGGGCAAATAATTGGCTAGGAGAATCAGTACAGGGAAAAGGCATCATTTACTTTGGTAAGGCCAAAGCAAGTCAAGTTTATGGATGACATCAGCACGCTCATTAATTTTCGCCTGATTTCGTTTAAAAAAATTTCTTCAGGGATGGTAAGGTAGACCAAAAATGGGTAAATAATAGGTTGTGTTGTAACCTAATAATTGTATGAAGAATTGACACTAGAGAGGCAGCCTTGACTGTAGTTGCAGAAGTGAAACTTGCTGGACAGTTGTAAGAATGGGGCCAATATGAAAACCATAAGACTTTGGTGTAGTTGCCAACATGGTTAGTGATGCCAGTCTACCACACTTGCATCGCTTTTACTACACTAGTTCACTTCTTGAATACAGGAATGAATGCCTTGTTGGCTGTGATGCCATATTTTGTTACTTCAATTCTTGTTACAACATCTACGGTGTTTAATGTGAAAATTTGCCATCTTGTTTTTCCTTACCCATCTTGTTTTTTTCTGTCCTATCTCATTCATTTTGCAGTGTGCAGAGGATGTCGTCCATAAAATTTACTTGCTGTGGCCTAACTGATCTGGCAAATGAAACCCTGTGGTGGCCAAACTCCCATGGCAAATTATTCTCCCTATAGCTAGCGTAGTTAATTTGACAGAGACTAGATTAATGGTGGTATCAGTGTAAAAATAGGACTTTGAAGATTGTTGAATTTTTAAAAAGGAGAATTTTGGTTTTAAAAATGCGATCCAGATCTTAGCGCTTCTATAGAGCTCCAAATATCCGCACCATGGACAGGACCAGTCCAGGACAGGACGCTCCAAATATCAGAACCATGGACAGGACCAGTCCAGGACAGGACGCTCCAAATATCAGAACCATGGACAGGACCAGTCCAGGACAGGACGCTCCAAATATCAGAGCCATGGACAGGACCAGTCCAGGACAGGACGCTCCAAATATCAGAGCCATGGACAGGACCAGTCCAGGACAGGACGCTCCAAATATCAGAACCATGGACAGGACCAGTCCAGGACAGGACGCTCCAAATATCAGAGCCATGGACAGGACCAGTCCAGGACAGGACGCTCCAGATATCAGTACCATGGACAGGACCAGTCCAGGACAGGATGCTCCAAATATCAGAACCATGGACAGGACCAGTCCAGTCCAGGACGCTCCAAATATCAGAACCATGGACAGGACCAGTCCAGGACAGGACGCTCCAAATATCAGAACCATGGACAGGACCAGTCCAGGACAGGACGCTCCAAATATCAGAGCCATGGACAGGACCAGTCCAGGACAGGACACTCCAAATATCAGAACCATGGACAGGACCAGTCCAGGACAGGACGCTCCAAATATCAGAGCCATGGACAGGACCAGTCCAGGACAGGACGCTCCAAATATCAGAGCCATGGACAGGACCAGTCCAGGACAGGACACTCCAAATATCAGAACCATGGACAGGACCAGTCCAGGACAGGACGCTCCAAATATCAGAGCCATGGACAGGACCAGTCCAGGACAGGACACTCCAAATATCAGAACCATGGACAGGACCAGTCCAGGACAGGACGCTCCAAATATCAGAACCATGGGCAGGACCAGTCCAGGACAGGACGCTCCAAATATCAGAACCATGGACAGGACCAGTCCAGTCCAGGACGCTCCAAATATCAGAACCATGGACAGGACGCTCCAAATATCAGAACCATGGACAGGACGCTCCAAATATCAGAACCATGGACAGGACGCTCCAAATATCAGAACCATGGACAGGACCAGTTTACTGTGATTAGTCTGGTAGAAACTTAGAAAAATCTTAGTATTCTTCTGTTCATTTACAAGCCATGGTGATGAACACACAATCTTAATATATGCTAGTGCTCTTTGAATAGTGCTAGTAAATGGATCTTTTCTGATGATACACAATACAAATGAAATCTTGGTCCAAGTACTGTAAATGCATTTAAGTTGGTGGGGACTTAATTTTGCGGTAGCGGGAAAAAGGACTGTTCGCGGCGGTTTTAAGTTCGCAGTAGCACCATGCACTGTAGTCTCTTATTGCCATGGAAAAATGTTCCCGGTGGTTTTAAATTCGCTGTGAATTTTGCAACACAAAAACCGCAAACATTAAACCACCGCGAAAATTTTTGCATTTACAGTAATGTCCAAGCAGACGCTGCAAGGGATCACTGTCAGAAAAATGATCTCCCCTCCTAATACCCGTTCCGACATAACATCCCAAGGGCAGACAGTCCGTCAACACTCGGGCGTTTTTCCTTATCGCTGGGTCACAGCCTGTAATAGCCCTGTAATGCTGTGTGAATGCTTTCTGGCCTTGTACGAAACCGTTTGCTTAGGAGAAACACATAATAAACGATATCTGGACACGCAGTCCACAACTAATACCCCATTATCTGAGATCCCACTGAAGAAGTAATGGTTACTCTGCTCTTAGTTTCTGTTATGTCCCAGCTTTTATTCCTGCAACAAACTGCCCGCTGAAGACCCTGGTCATTTCACAGTACGTAAAACTAATCCGGCAGTTACCACGGGGGTCGTTCATAAAGGCAGACAAGGGCTGTTCACACATACAGTCACTGTGTTGACTGTAGATGAGTTTGAGATAGTAGAACATAGCTTTTTGCCAATGAGGATTTACATGTATAATGTACAAGTAAAATGTATAACAGGGTTAACACACACAGTGTTGACTGTAGATGAGTGTGAGATTATATATATTATAGTAGAACATAGCTTTTTGCCAATGAGGATTTACATGTATAATGTACAAGTAAAATGTATAACAGGGTTAACACACACAGTGTTGACTGTAGATGAGTGTGAGATTATATATATTATAGTAGAACATAGCTTTTTGCCAATGAGGATTTACATGTATAATGTACAAGTAAAATGTATAACAGGGTTAACACACACAGTGTTGACTGTAGATGAGTGTGAGATTATATATATTATAGTAGAACATAGCTTTTTGCCAATGAGGATTTACATGTATAATGTACAAGTAAAATGTATAACAGGGTTAACACATACAGTGTTGACTGTAGATGAGTGTGAGATTATATATATTATAGTAGAACATAGCTTTTTGCCAATGAGGATTTACATGTATAATGTACAAGTAAAATGTATAGTAGGGTTCACACATACAGTGTTGACTGTAGATGTCTTTGAGATAGTAGTATAGAATATAGCTTTTTCCAATGAGGATTTACATAATGTAATGTACATGTAAAATGTATAGCAGGGCACACAGGCAATTTACAAAAATTGTATATTATGTTGAAGTTAAGGGTACAGTCTACAAAATATGTGAAAATGTGCTGAAGTTTGTTTGCTCCTTGTATTTTAAAAGCCACTTTTATTTGACCCTCAGCAGAGGTCATCATACTGTAGCCATTGGCAGTATTTATGCGCAAAATACCCAGCGTTCTGATGCATTTCCGTTTTAGATTGTCAACTCAAAGTATATTTGTCAGATCAATTTGACGAAAATCTTTTAAAGAGAGATTGAGATTCACCGCCTATCAACCCTAATTTTTCCAAGAATCATGCATTCAAATGTGACAAACATTGTTTTGGGATTGGATCGCCATGATCAAAATACAGTAACGTGCACATGGCCTTACTCTTGGAGAAAACGTGACTTACAGTGTAGTTCAGTCATAGACACTCTCCTAGGCAGTCGTTGCATTATAATAGATTACCGAATACATTTAGGAACATAAGCGAGAACATTTAATTACAGATCAGTTAAACTGTGGAATCTGCTACCCAGAGATTTCAAGATTGTCTCCAATACACGATTGTTTAAGAAGATGATAGACCAATTTTACGGATTATAATGGTTTTAGTGTATATAACTTCTTATCAACCTTCTTATTTGTATGAGCCCTGGAAAATTAGGTCAATCTGAGCTTAAGGGCATCTCAATAAACTCAATGTATGTATAGGGCCCTCCCAGATCTCTTTAATAACAGGGGGGGCCTCATATTTGAAACTTTGCCACCGACTAGATTTGTGGCAAGTGCTGTGATTGACGGACAATGTCACATGGTGTCTTTGCAGAGCGGCACAAAGACAGCTTTTACCAAAAATCCATCTTTCATTTTTCCAAAAAAAAAACAGTTGAGACTGAGAGCAATTCTGCCAAAACGAATACGACGATGAAATAGAATCTGATGTAATCGTTCCGAAGGCCCCTACGCTGTGGAATTACACTGAAAGGATTTTGATGGAAAGTCGTGCCCCACACAACTGTCAATTTATATGTGCGTCATTCGACATATTGCAAATCACTGCGGCCACTGATTGTCAGTAGATTACGCCGTCAACACTGCGTGTTTGAAGACTGTTAGCAGGAGTGACAGTCCTGACTGTTTAGTATTCTCCCAGTGGCAGGCCTGTACAGTAGACGATGTCAAAATAAATGGCAGGGCAGGGACAGACAGATAGAGGGATTTCACAGGAGAAATAACCCGTCAAGTCTCACTATGCACGTAAGCTCTGTCGTGCATCACATGTGTCTAAGAAGTTACACTGTCTATCAAGATTTGGCCTAGGTCCAGTGACAGAGCTGGAAAATTTGCACAGATTTGTTCGACAATGAAGACAGAGGGAAAGAACCCATATACTGTACATTGAAAGCCCCATTACAGATGGACTGACAACATAAGGGAAGTTCTCCACCTCCTCCATTTACTCTTTGCCAACCCTAAAGACAGAGGCAGCTGGCAGGCTGCCATGAAGTGTCTAACGCTGGTTCACCTTTATTCGCGGGGTAACCTATATCCGTTGTACCTAAAAACAGGATATTTAGGAAAATTATGTACATGGACGGTGGTTTCAAATTGATTTAATTTGTTTTTTCAGTAGAATGCAGTTTGAGACCAGCGTCAGTTGATTTGATATTCCGAAATACACTGGTGTTAAATACAATGGATAAAGGTTACCCCACAAATAAAGGTGAACTAGCATTACATGTACATAAGGGGTGGGTGTACCAGTACAAAACGTTTTTTCCTTGTTAGACTGGTTCGAAAAAAACGGACCTGAAAAAATTCAATGGACCGGATGTTGGACCAATTAGTAAGTGAACAGATTATAACAGCACTACGGCGGCAGGCATTCACGTGTTTTGAGGCTTATTGGTCCAAGAAATTAAAAAGAGTCACAGAAGAATAGGAGACTTGATAGTCATTTTTGCCAAGATTCTACAGTCAAACTCGATCTAAGTTAACAGAGGCAGTTAGTGTTGTTTACATTAAGGTAAGATACTCCACCAAACAGATTTCTTTGTAGCAATATGGACCATTGTTTTTAATATTATCTACCTAGTCCCTTGACCTCCTGGTTGTTGGGGGACAAGGTAAGGAGATGGAGAGTTGTCTCCAGGATGGTCTGTTTGAATATTACCCAATGCATTTTCACAAACAATTATGATAGGTTTAGGTCAAGACCTGGACCTGATCCTCTGGACCTGGACTATACCTGGACCAAAATTTTCTGTATCATCTGGTCTACATCTAGGTGCATGAACATCAAACCCTTCAATGACAGAGAACAACAGACGACGAACCCAAGGTCATTTGCAGGCTGACAGAGTACACACTCAGGAAGAATTCTGTCCATGTCTTGAGTTGATTTGAAGCACTTAGCCGTGGCAACTCCTTTTAAAAGCCAGTGGATGCTGGAAATGCCAAGTGCATTAGTCATGGCTCAGAGAACCACTAGTCGCAACTTCAATACGTGACATTGTCATGGGGGGGGGGGGCTGTATAGGCTTGAAATGTGAGATTTAGGCCTCAAAACTCTGTTTGCAAGCCAAATCTACAGCTTTGCAGCAAAGCACACCAAAATAAAAGATAGTTGTTTTGACATTCAAAAAACTGTTTTAGGCTTAAAACACTGTTTGAATGCCACATTTTGCAACAGAGGACGCCATGATACTAAATGTTAGTGTTGTTAGGACTGTCACATAAACACTTGTTGTAAGCACGTTCAAAATGCATCTTAAAGTGTTTGCGCACGTAATACTAATAGTGTACATTTTCTGTCAAAAATAGTAGCACTTCTCATCCAAACTGGTGAACCCAACAATTTGAGGTCAAGACACTGCTTCCCCTGTGCTAGTACCCACAGCAATAAAAATGCTATAATGGTCTATTTCTGGATCTGTACTCTAATAAAGATTATTAACACACTGAGCAGTGGCCAGCTATGTCATATGCAATAACCACAGTCTGAATGCTTGCTCCAACTGTTACAATGCTGCGACAAGAACTGTTTTCTTGAAACCAATCAGAACTTTGCCTATATTTCAAATCAATTCCTGAATCGGCATTCCAAGCAGTAGTAAGTCTAGGGGTGGGTACAGTGTGCCGGTACAAAACCGTTTTTTCTTGTTAGACCGGTCCGGAAAAACTGGACCTGAAACAATTCTGTGGACCAGATGTTGGAACGATTAGAAAATGAACAGACTATACCGGCAGGCGTTCACATGTTATGAGGCTTATTGGTAAAAAAAATAGCAAAAGCGAAGTAGAGGAGAGTTGATAGTCATTTTTATCAAGCTTCTACAGCCATCTTGGTCTAACTTAACAGAGGCAATTATCGTTGTTTAAAAAATGAAGATATGATACTCCACCAAACAGATTCTTTTGTAGCGAAATGGACCATTGTTTTGAGTATTACACATTCACAATTAGGTCCAGTTTCAGGTCCAGACCTGGACCTGATCCTCTCTGGACCTGGACCGAAACTGGACCTGAATTTTCTGTACCGGTACCTACCCCTATAGTAGTATTTTGCTAGTTGCACATTCATCAGGATTGGAGTTCCTATAAGCTAGAAGATGTCATCCATATTATCAAATTAACATGGCCTTATGACAACCAAATACTGTAAATGCATTTAACTTCGCGGGGATTTAATTTCGCGGTAGCGGGAAAAAGGACTTTTCGTGGTGGATTTAAGTTCGCGGTAACACCATAGACTGTAGTCTAATACCATGATAGAAAAATGTTCGCGGTGGTTTTAATTTCGCGGTGAAGTGGTCATTAATCCACCGCGAACATTTCTGCATTTACAGTAATTAAGCTGTGGCCAAAGTGGTGGACAGTTGTGTCCGTAATGTAGTTGCTGTGCATCTCAGATGACATAGAAATCCCAGCTTAACCGTGTGGCCCCCAGGTGTTAGTGTTGGCGACTGTGTGTCCTTTAAGCCCCAGTGGTACAGACAGACTTATGGATGGAAAGAGCCGAATGTCACAACATATAAATTTCAGTCCAATCCACTTATCTCTTGGCTCACGTGTCTGCCTTAAGAGTCAATCTTAAGAAAAGCACAGCTGGCAAAGCACTTAAGTATAAATGAATGAAGACCTTTATTGTACATACATACCCACTGGGTTCAATACAGATCGCGACAAAAGATACATGAGATATATACAATGTACAGTACACAAGAATCGTATTTTACTATGTGAATTCGACTTCTTCTGTAAAGAGAGACCAATGCCCGCAAATTAGATGCAACTCGAGAAGGATTGTGATGGTTTCTTGGCATTTCACTGGAGATGTCTTTGTCACTCAACTAGTAGCAGCCTCACAGTTGAGCTCCTAGCTCCAAACTGGGAGACCACAGTTTAAATCCTGGGAAGGGCATCTCAGTTGGGGCTGCATTTGTCTTTTGGATGGGGACGTTAAATGGGGGCCCTGTGTTTGGGGAGGTTCCTCTAGCATGTTAAGGGCTAGCAACTCCTTTGTAAAAATATAATATAATGATACTGACACAACAAGGACTACGTATTATACTATAGTCTGTTTTACTACAAAGGAATCTATCGACTATCCGTCGACTGGCATTTCAAAATCCTGTCGTCATGTAAACAATGGAGGGTTTGACTGTAGAAACTTGAGTTATACATGACAATGTACTCTATTCTACTTCACTCTTGTCCTAAAAATGTCCTACGACGTTCGTAGCACGGCGCGTGTCCTTGGACCCATTTTTTGTCCGTGTAAAAACGCGCTGCAGTATAGCATCTCCAGAGGGCGCCGCAGCGTGTCATTTCCATTTGTATACGGGCAAAAAAGGTGTCCCTAGGACATGCGCCGTGCGTCGAAAACAAAAACTGTCCTAGGACAAATGACGTACGTCGTGCAAAGTGCCTCGTGTAAACTGGGCCTAAGTCAGAAGAATTGGAAACATGCTAATTCTGTTGAATTGATATGCATATGTGATAACCATGTTATCCTCATGGTGTTGGTGACTGATTTCCATATAGTGACTGGACTTATTGCCACACTGATAAAAAACCTTCAGCTCCTATTGGTGCTTCTCCTTTTTCAAATCTTTGGCAAAAGCTCTTGGGGATGGGATATATCAGTAAAATGCAGGAGAGACTCTGTAAGCATAACACTGCCTACGCGGACTTCCCAGAGGATAGATCCTAGAGTTAGGACGATTTGGCCAGGATTTAAAGCTACCCCGCAATCTGCTTCAGGCTCACATCAATTCTTTTTATCTTACTTAGTTTTAGTAAGTTACCTCAGTGCAAGGCCATTGACCACTTCTGGGCACTTAACTACGCTCACTGTAGCAACATGTCTTCTTCTCAAGTCAGAAACATCGGGCTTTGGCAAACTAACTACTGTAAATGAATTTAAATTTACAGGGATTTAATTTCAAGGTAGCGAGAAAAAGGACTTTTCGCGGTGGTTTTAAGTTCGTGATAGCACCAGGCTCTCTTACTGCCATGGAAAAATATTTGCGGTGGTTTTAAGTTTGCGGTGGAGCGGCCACCACCAAAACCGCAAACATCAAGCCAACGCAAAAGTTTCTGCATTTACAGTAACCCCAAAGGCAAAGCAACAGACTCTGAGGTTAAATTCTTTTCTTCTCTTGTTCTGCAGTTTTCCTGATCACTATAATCTGGTGAATTTCTTTCCACTTTCCTTCAGTCTGTACTGTATGGTTCACCTACGTACACTCGTAAAATACTAATTGGTACCAAATCAATGTGGATTACCTGTAAAGTCAGTTCTTTTTACACAAAGAAGCACAGGTTAATGAGAAGAAAGCTGTGCATTAATGAGTGCCATTAGTGTTCGCTTGTAAGAACTTAACAATGTCTGAGTCACTTTGAATTGGCTAAATGAGCTTTGCTCACTCGGTTGTCAATTCCGTCGTTACTGTTGTTGGCATCCATCTGTCTCAGAAGACAATGGTAGGCAGACAGTTATTACTAGTGACTTTTTAAGGTGAAGGAGGGATGTGCACGTCCTTCTCCACCCTCTTGTCTACTGGCGCACTAAGTCTCACCCTGGGAAAGATTGCATGCCAGATTGCACGCAATCTCATAATTCCGTTGTTATTCTTCTTTGATTTGGTGTGTTTGTTATTGTTGATATATGTATGAACGACATCAGCGCATGTATCAATTTTTGTACCTTTACCCCCCTTCCGCTGTTTTGGACCATGCAAAATTAATGTGTAAATTGAACAAAAATATTGGAAAACAGATACTAAAATGTAATAATTGAAGAATCCATTGTTTGGTATACCATACTCCGTGTATTCTTAGTAATTTCTTCAACTTTCCTAACCACTTAGATTTCATACAAAAGGGACTGTGTGAGCATGAAAAAAATGTTTTTAAACGGAAAGCTGGACTATATATTCTATAGAACATAGTACAGCGTAAAAGAGCGCGCCGCTTCCGGGTCCGCTCAGTTGTGCTCGGGACGCCGTGAGAGGCGGATGCACGGCAAATGCGCTCCCGCAAGTCCGTTATCATACTCCTTGACTGATACATTTCACATATCCTGCACTTTGCGGGACTATCTTATGGTGAAATCATTATGATCAGTGCTAAATAAAGGACTAATATCCCCATGTCATACATGCACCTGGTATTACAGTAGACTATATGGAGTAGATAAGTATACGATATACATTGAGTCGTACTCGCCATGGGTCATTATAAAAGGATGAGATCTGAAAAAGATCAGACGGGCACTTTCCTCGGGGGCCCCAAAGATGATATAGGGGCAACCTGACAAATGTCCAGCGGCAGACCACGGAGACCAGAAACGCATCGGTAAGTTTTTCCGTTTGTTTAGTAAGCCGTGTTTGTAATCAAATGTGCTCTAGGTTTGACAGTATAGCATTAGTTGTGAATACCAACACATAGGTAAAGTAACGGCTTAGCCTTACGTCTAGCTATGACTAAAAACGCTATGACTGCAGTGTGTGGATATGATATATCACATGACACATGGGGTGAAGGTGCAAGGGTCACAGTGCACGTCCTTGCAACAGCTGACGGCAACTTTGTAGGGGAATCTATGCATGCTGGTAGAGAAGTCTACGGCACTTCAATTATCAGTCTCTGCATTGTGTCGAAATAACACATCATAGTGACAATCAACCGATTTCACTCAAAGTTAGGCGAGTTCACAACGTACTCGGATTTTGCTAAACGTTGCTGACTTTTGGATTGCGTGTAATCATCGGCGATTGAGGTAATTCTAAGCTAAATTGCTAAAGTGTGGATGGTGGCTGTATCTGTATCCGAGTGAACTGTAGTTGCTGTTTACTTTTCCTAAACTGTTAACTTCAAGACTACAGTCGGACTGAACGGGCTATGATCTAAATCTATATGTATGACACTTAACTATCGTGCAACTCTTCTAACGCGCTGATCGATGCTAGGAAAAAAATTATGCCCATAGTGAAAACTTATGCGTTATGCCCATAGTGAAAACTCAATTATTTGAACACAACAAGGGCTATAATTGTTCCACTACTGTAAGTGCAAAGACACTTCACAAATGAATATTCATGTTCACTCTAGAGATATGACATAGGATGACAGAAGTTAAAACTACCAATAACATGTTCAAATTGCAATAACAAATGTAAAAAAAAACTATGTCCTATATAATGTACAGCAATAATTGTCTAAATGAAGATTATCTCAGCCAACTTTGCTGTTAGGAAATTTCTCATACTTGTATACTGAGTAAAAATAGAGACATGACACTTGAACATGCTAACTTCTCCAAAAAAGTAATTGTTTTGTACAATTGCTTTCAACTATCAAGGTTACTGGTATCATAATGGCAAGGATGGACGATGAATTTGACTATGAACAAGCACCATTCATACCTAACTTGATAATAAAAATTGCAGGCATGTGCAGTGAGTTGATCAACTGCTCAAAACTTCCACCTCCATATAGAGAGTGAAGAAATAGAGAGTTGAAAAATATTTGTGGTGACTTGTGCACGTGTTTACTGGAGTATTCGTTGTGTTCATGTTTTTTATCCAGAAATATATGCTATTGATATCTTTTCTTCAGACAAGATGTCATTATATTGCTGCATGATTCCAAAAGGTGGAGAAACAAAGTCTCAGAAGCATTTTACTTGCAAATTATGTTACCAGTGCAACATACAGTTGTGCCTTTATATATATATTTTATTACATATCCTGGCATATGATGTTGTTGATAACTTCAGACAATATATCATTGTTGTATGATTCCACAGAGAAAGGGAGACAAAGTAACAGAAGCATTTTACTTACAGAACCAGTCTCACTGTACATTTTTTTCTCCACACAGAACACAAATATCCTGAGTGTCACAGAAACCTATTGCTGAGAGGTCCATCAGAACATTCTGGGGACAAGTACAACTTCAATCAGCCTAGACCACCTCCTTACTTGCACAGCCTGCCTTCTCTCAGGCACAGTACTTTGTATAACACACCATTTTTATATCGAATTATGGACAGTTACAATCAAGAAAAATAGAGTCATCAGGACCAGTAGCCAGATGTGTTGAAGCCTGTTGGATCTATAATATGCCAGTATGTAGTTGTCCACGCCTTACAATCTGAACATAATGTACAAAATGAGCCATGTTTGGGTCTTTTAGGTGCAGTGTATCATATCATATTTTCTTCATGATGAAGTCAAAATGGTTTTACACTTGTAGGGGACATTACATGTTGTAATGAGCTTGTTAGTTTATGTTGTAATGTCATACTGAAAGTAAAACGAGATCAATGTCTCTTAGAACATTCTGTTGTACTTTGATGTGGAAATGTGTATTCTGTCAATCTAACAACTTGAAATGTTTAAGTTTTGATTAAATAGTTGTCAGTGGGGAATGCTTTCCTATTTTATCAAATGATGTACAATAATAATAAAATACTCAACGTTAGAGGTGCATTGCCATCTTTGTGTCACTAAATAGCCAATACCAGCATTGTCATGAAAACCCTATTAGTTTGTCAAAACTGTTCTGTTAAAAAGAAACTGTTCATCAAATTAATTACATCGTAAAAGCCGTAACCTCTACGAATCATATCTGTTATAAATTTGCATTTCACCAAGTATGTCCTTCGGCCCACCCCTTCCCGGTTTTGTTGTCGTGTGTCCATTTAGGTGCCATATATCGGTACAAGTGTGCAACATAACCGGGGGATTATGTTACCGATCTCTGCTGCTGCATGTGGCGGTACTCGACAGCAAAATACACTGTAGTTGACTTCAGCAACATTAGGGTACGTTATATTGATTCTATGTGAGCCCGATTCATGTGAAACTAGTCGACAAATAGTCCTAACTTTCTGGTTTATTCCCGATATACCGAAGTCAGTGCTCCGTGTGAATCCTTACCATAACAAATTCGAATACCGTTTACCTCCCCTCCCCACGGCCATTACTCTACTCTAATTCGACATTTTCTTCTCATGGATAGGATTTAGAACCCTGTGAAGAAATATGAAATGACTAGGGTACGCCATACACACAGTGTCCTTGTTCCTTATTGTGTCTATGACGCCGAGTTCTCTGTTTTTGCCCGATGTCGATGTTTTTTGCTCTTTCCTGACCTTGCCACTGTTGACTGGGAGTCACTACTGATCATGTTTGCGATTTCATGTCGGACCAAAAAACATATCAACACTTGTATTTTCTACACTAAGGGGCAAGTCTCTCGTTCAACAAGTCTGAGGCAAGTTACGTAACGTTACATCCAAGGATAAAATTGTGTGATCTGCAACAAACGATAGTTTGTTTTCTTGTCCTGTGATATAACGTTAGTTATAAATACGACGGAGAGGGAGTTCGGCTTGTACAGTCAGTGAAATGTACTGTATGTAACGCTACGGACTGTATGTAACTGAAGGGCACGAGTCAGAAATTTATATCCTTAGTTACTGTAACTCTGAGTCACGTACTTACGTGCACTAGTGACATATAGGACCGCACAGACACTGCTACAGTTGTATGGACTACAGGTACATGTAACTGGTCAGTATTGGACGTGAGTAGGCATAAACCGCTGCGGTACAAGTACTGTACTACAGTTGCAGTGTGTATTTATTGTGTTACGATTTGTTGTTGCCAATCTAGAGCTGTAACCCAAAACGCCTGACATTGGCGGCGGCTTGTTTACCGCAGGAGCACATCACTTGTACGTCTGCCCATCAAGACGGTCAGTGTCAAAATGAGAGGTTACCCTTCTGGCAGGAAGGTTTAGGATTTATATAGTATTCTGAGCCGCGGCCGTTGGCGCGGCGTTCCACCCGCAGAAGTTTGGAAGGGTTCCGCCTTCTATAATGCAGTTTTCCGTTTAAGGTTGACAAAAATTGTCAACCTTAAAAACATTTTTTTCATGCTCACATCAGTACTAGTTTTGAGGCTCCCAGAGGACGTTATCCGTGCAATCAAATTAACATGGCCTAAATACTGAGGGAAAAGCAGGTCATTAATCTTTAGACATCGTACAGGTCAATGACTTCTTTTACAGTAAGGATCCCTACCTGTCTAGTCTATCCTGTAATATCTCCTGTAGTTGTTATAATGGTGTGTAAGGTTCCCTACCTGTCTAGTCTATCCTGTAATATCTCCAGTAGTTGTTACTGTGTGTAAGGTTCCCTACCTGTCTAGTCTATCCTGTAATATCTCCTGTAGTTGTTACTGTGTGTAAGGTTCCCTACCTGTCTAGTCTATCCTGTAATATCTCCAGTCGTTCCTCCCTCAGACTGCCTCCAAACAGCTCCCCAACCTCGGGTACCAACAGGTCGAATGCTGCAACCTGGAAAATTGAAAAGACAATTTTGAATGATGTATATATGATGATCATGGAAACTTATCATCATGATCATGGTAGTTATCAATTAGAACAATGATAAACTTTCTTCCAACACAAAGGTAAAAAATTGTATACATGGATCAAATTTTTGACAATCACAATTATTATATTGTAAACATACATACATACGTACAATGGCAATTTTTTGTACATGTACCTGAATGGCTTTGATTTTATAATAATTACTACAGTTCATAACACACGATATACACAGATGGTTATGACAAGTACCTAATTAGTAGTACTACATCCTTAGTGTCTGTATGTTGTGTGCGTGTGTACTGCCTGATGAAGAAAGAGTTCTCTAAGGAGTCTAAGACTTGTTTAAACCTTCATTAGAGCCTATAGATTTGAGCATGGTGGGCTGTGAGATTATCATCAACAGGTCTATTCAAGCAACATTGCAGCCAGACATACATAAATATAAAAAACATGTCTGAATGTCTTTGATTTTACAATTACAATCCATTGCACACAAACATGACAAGTACCCAATTAGGCCTAGGGAAATAAATGTTGTGTTTCCTGTTTCAGTCCTGAAAAAATTAGGGTCAGTACATGTAGGTAGGATTATCTTTTTTTCTTGTAATTTCTTTTAGCCTTTAGCCAAAACTCTCGTGAAACACAGTAAACTTAAATGCATGAGGACACTTGTCTTTCAATGTCAAACTTTAATTCTGTGTATCATAGATACATTTATCCTTCATTAGATAGAACAAGCAGCATTTTTCCTCCAATAGGAAGCAGACTGAATAAAAATTCTAACTGGAGGCTTAGTAACTGTGTCTTTTAAATATGCAATCAGACCTGATATTAACTGCATCTAAAAAAACTAGCACTTACTGTTTTATCATCATCATTGTCCCTTGCATAGAATGGCTTGAGTTCCTTGGGAAAATCGGTCACGAACACGGGTACACTTCCACAGTGCCTCACCAGGTGGCGCTCATGCTCTTTCTGCAGGTCATGTCCCCACTGGAAATTGAGAAATCAAGAAGCCATTGTCAGTGAAAATTACTTATTAGACATCCTGGTAGTTTCTTTAATTCATTTCTTTGAAAGGTTGTTACTGTTACTGTAACAAAAATACCCATGCAGTTCCAGAAGAAGGACTAGGGGGTCAAACTTACGCGTCTTCTTCCTGATATCTAAAAAGCTATCTGGTACCAAAAAATTCAGACCATAGTAGGACAATTTTTTTTTATTAAGACATAAAAAAAAACAATAGATTTGCTGCAGTACCAAGTTTACACACTAGTATGCCTCAAATCAACCTGAGCCTTCATGATCATCTTCCCAACCCCTATCCATATACCAAATATGATTACAATTATCCATCCAGTGAGAGGTTCTTATAGGTACATGACAAGTTATGCTGACCACAGATATCCGGGAACACAGAAACACCAAAAAACAATTTTTCATGGAGGTAAATATAATCAAAGACACTGTTTTTAAAAAAAAACAGCATACAGAGGAGCAAAAAAAGTGTTTCAACAATCGGAGCTACAAGACAACAGTACATGTAGTCTGGACCTCTCTAAACAGTGGCTCCAATGCATCAAGCTAATATAGATTAGGTTATAGCAGCCCTCAATGGGGAGAAGCTGAGAAACACATTACAAATGACCTTAAAATCCAATAGAAATTCTTCCCCAACGCTCACTGACCATTCTTTCCACACGCAACAAATCTATACTCCAGTGATCCGGCATAATCCCCTCAAAAGTCTTGAAGATGAGACGAGGTCAACATTAATGAGATCTAAGAAGAGAGCTTGTTAGGAATAACTGGAGTCAGTAGGGATATGAGGAGGGCATTCACCCGCTATCTCAGGCTTTTTCAATTATTATAAGTTTTTATGACCCTACGGCCACCGTGGTCATGGTTTGTTTGTTCATTTGTTCGTTCGTTTGTGAGTGAGTGATTGTGTGAGTGTGTATGAGTGTGAGTGATTGTGTGAGTAAGTGAAATAGTGAGTGACTGTGTGAGTGTGGGTGAGTGTGTGATTGCATGTGAGTGAGTGAGTGAGTGAGTGAGTTATCGGTTCAACCAATGAAAACATGGCAAATTTTAGTGTAGCCAATGAGAAAGTTGCTGTTTGTTCATGAAATATTTGCATTTCAATGACTGTGTAATTCTCCTTTCCTACTTTTTGATTAACTTAGAGAAGCTACACTACCAAAAATGACTTTTGCTTGTTTTCCTTACCCCATGGAAAATTCTTATATGAAGAAAAATATTCTTGCAAGAAGAAAATGTAGAATACTAGAAAGGCAACATTTTTGAAAAAATGCAGGATGTGGGCGAAGGGAAAAGAAAGGAAAAATCGCAAGAAAAGAAACAACTAGAATGACAACATTCTCGCGAAAATGCAGCAAGTCTTTCCCGTGGCCTTTTTTGAAGTTTTAGTCAAACTATCTTACACACAATAGTAATTGCCATTAGGTGCCCCGTATTCTCGGTTCACCCCTATTCTCGGCCTTTACCTGACGTCACGGGTTGTGCTGTGTAGCAATTAATTATAAAGCTGAAATTCATGATCAGGTTCAGGTCCGGTACCGTACCGTAGCCTCCATTCCAAATTTGACTTAACGCCGCAGGCGACAGACATCGACGATACAGTATTTGGCTGCCGGTATGGTCCGAGGCGTTGACGAGCCCCCCTCCCCACATGGACCGTCCGACCGTTTAAACGCCGTCTTTTGAGGGCAATTAAAAAATAAATAAAAAGGCGTGTAAACTGAACGATGCTCTGTTTGCAAGATAAAATTGTTGTAAATATCAAAAAAGAAAAAAAAAGGACAACTAAAAGAAAGTTGTTCCCGCCCGGAATCGAACCAGGGTTGACCTAGCGCAAAAAGCGCAATCGTAGCTGGTGCTTTAGCCATTCGGCCAAGCTTGCCGTAACGTTATTGCCGGCATTTTAACAGGTACATGTATACAAATGCAATGCGTAGCTTGAACACGTCCGTTCACTGTTTAATTTGCAAGATTCCAAGGTCCCATTTTCTGAAGATAATGTTTTTCTGTGCAAATTTATCAATCTTGTTCATTCCGTGGCGGGCAACTTCTTCCTTGAGCGCCTGTTTGGTCGAATGCATGGCCGACTTACTGCCGCGTCTCAGCTGCTATTATAAAACTGGATGCCGAATGACATTTTGTGTTCTCTGCGTTGATAGGTCCAGCTCTGCCGTACACCCGAGACAGTCTGAATTTAGGCCAATCAAAAAGCTGGGAACGCGGAGTATTTGCTAACAGCTTCCATTTTTCCTTAGTTTTGATTGGCTATTATCAAAATGGATGCCGATTGTGTCCTGCGCGTTGATAGGTTCACCTCTGACGTACAACCGAGAAAGTGCGACTTTAAGCCAATCAAAAAGCTTGAAACATGGAGTACATGGAGGCTTCCATTTGTTTCTGATTTCCGGTGAAATACTTGTAAGAAAACTATATGTGTGGCTTCGCCAGCACGTCACCGGAACGTACTGCGCCTGCGCGAACCCTGGTGGTTTGGGGCTTGTTTTGGTCAACGTTGCATTGAAATACCGCTTGTTGCACAGTATATGTTAGAGACATGGTTTCATGTAAAACGTACACGGGATTTTACCCTTATATACGCACGTACTTTCTTAAATGCGGCCCTTTAGTAAACCGGGGGTTTAGCAAGGTTTAGCATGTCTATACTTTTCGCGCAGGCGCAGTACGTTCCGGTGACGTGCTGGCTTCGCCCACATAAAAATTCTAAGCAAAACAAGCAAAATAAGAAACAACCAAAAAACTTAATTCTCAAGCAAAGAACAATTTTCTTATTCTTCTTTGTATTGATGAAGAAAATTTTTCTTTTTTTTTCAATATGATGCAAGAAAAAAATTCTAGAAATGCTTGCTTTTTTTATAACTCAAAGAAATACAAGAATTTTTGCTCTTGATGTAAGAAAAGTATTCTTGGTGTAAGAATATTAAATCTCAGAAATGTCTCAAAAATTCAAGCAAAAGATTTCTTGGGTACAGAATAATTTTCTTCCTGGAAGATAAATTTTCTGTTAGGAAGAAAAACAAGATACACAAAAAAAATCATTTCTGGTAGTGTATCAAAAGGGACAGGTTGAAAAAACACTGATCATAAATACTGTAACCTTGAAAATACAATTAATTTAAAGCAGCTCTCAGCAGGGAGAGTTTTGAACCTTGTAACCTTGAAAATCCAACGGAAAAGTCTTCCCCAAGGCTCGCTGACCATTCTTTCCACACGTAATAAATCTATACTCCAGTGATCCACATAGTCTCCTCCAAGTCTTGCAAGGTGAGATAAGGTCAACATTTAATGAGATAGTAGAGAGAGCGTCTTAGAGAATAAAGAAATCAGTGAGGACATGTATGGGTCATTCACCTCGCTATCTCAGGTTTGCACAATAATTCTGCATGTTTGCATCAGTACAGAAGCCACTCAATCATTCACATGTACATGTTTAATAGGAGGTTTGGATTGGAAACTAAATGAAAAAAGATTGTTACATCAAATATCTTCTGCCCAGTAATCTATCACTTCATTCCGCTATCTAACGTTAAATTGCATACCGTAAATGCAGAAATTTTTGCGGTGGTCTAATGTTTGCGGTTTTTGAGATGGCTGCTTAAAAACTTAAGACTACCGCGAACATTTGTCCATGGCAGTATGAGACTACAGTGCATGGTGCTACCTTGTACTTAAAACCACCGCAAAAAGTCCTTTTTCTTGCTACCGTGAAAATAAATCCCCGCGAACTTAAATGCAGTTACAGTAACGTATGTGCAGGTGAAATATGCTATCCTACTGTAAAAGTAAATACAGGACCTGGTATGCATGTCTTTCTGGTCTGTGAGCTTAATGCAGAGTATACCTCATAAATTTTGAAGCAAACATGGTGGTTTATCCCCTCCAACCTCCATGAAATGCAGCACAAAAGTTTTTGGTGTGATTTTTGTGATATGGTGATATTTATGATGACAACCTCAGCAGCCTGGATAAATTTTGATGATATTTGCTAATTTGGATAGGTGTTATAGAACCAAAAGTTATGGTCAGTTTTGTGTCCCCTGGCTTGTGACTTTGGTACTGCACCAGAATGTCCAGATTTTGTATATTTTGCCTTAGACATGCTGGTGTTGATGTTTTGGTAGTGATAGCTTTTCATTTAAAGCTTAATGCTACGTAATATTTGGACAATACAAAAAGTAGATTTTCCTGCCATTTCTTTAGTCTACCCTTTAGCATTGAATATCAAGGCTCAGTGAGAGAAGTTGCAACATCAGTGCATCATACAAACATGTCTACAAACTGTAACCTCAGCTTATTGATACCCTACAAAATAGACTAAGTGCATGATTATATCCTATTCTGAAGTGAAAAAAAATTGAGTGTTTGAAAAGAAGAAGATCTTCCCCTGTAGCCAGCTGGAGTGTGATAAACTCATTAGCCCACCCCCTAGGGTGCCTACTGGAGGCCTGGAAGTTGTTACCTACAGCCAAGAGGGTCTAACTTGGGGGAACACAAAGATAATTACATAGCATACCTTTACTGAAAAAGTGCTGTAGGTAAATGCAGAAATGTTCGCGGTTTTTGCAGTGGCCACTTCACCACAAACTTAAAACCACCGCGAACATATATCCATTATAGTATGAGACTACAGTCTATGGCGCTACTGCTAATTTACTACCACCGTGAACACTCCATTTTCCTGCTACTGCGAAGGTAAATCCCTGCAAACTTAAATGCATTTTACAGTAACTGAACAAAGGAACAAAATTCCCAGTGTATACTACTGTACAGAACTGTTTCAAGTAACACATGTAACAAAAACCTATTTTGAAGGTCTGAACAAAATACAATACAAATCTGTGACTATCCCCTATAAGCTGATTTAATTTTTTGCGTATCAACAGGGTTTGAGAGATGGGATTTGCTAGGTCACAGTGGAGCATCATCTCAATCATAGTAGGATTTGTTTGGATTCACAAACTAAATTACTCTTATATAAATATCATCAAATGCATTATACTTCAATAAACGGGGGATTTGAGGGTCAAAAGGTGATACTAATACTGTATATGTGACTCTCATTTCAAAATTGATTCTCAACTGTGGCACCAGTGGATATAATAATCAATTTATGCAGGGAGTCTGACAGTCTACTACGTGGCATTCAGGCATAGGAAAAGTAAAGTTGTGTTTTAGATTAAGGCCACAGCAAGTGGATTTTATGGATGACATTCAGTAAGCTCATCAATTTTCCTCGGATTTCAGAAAAAAAAAGGACTTTTTTCTTCTTTGGACATAATCATAATGGGAAATTACCAAAATGAGCAAAATTAGTTGTGTTATAGTCTATTAGTAAATAAAAATGATTGTACTTGTAGAGGGTTCTGGGTCGGAGTTCAAATCTGACTGGAGTTGCCGGAAGTCATCACATGGATTTTTTTCTTTTAATTTTTCAACATGAAGAATTTAGCTTCTCTACATGTACAACGTAGGCCGTTATCCTGGGAAAATTCGTTTTTTCTAAGCAGCTTTGATTAAAAAAAGCGTTAAAAAATTATACTTTTGGGGCCCAAAATCAAAATTTCGCTACATATCCTACCCAAAATAAAGAGGCAATAGATGATACCTATAAGTTTGTCGGAAAGAAGCAGGAAACGGCTTTCCACCATATTGATTAAGTTTCACGTCCTACGTTTCCTAGTGGAACTGTAGCCCATCGGCCTGAGGCTGTCTGCCAACCTCCGACATTGTAAAAGAAACTCCGGTCCAAGACCAGAAGTGACACTAGGCTAGCAAAGTAGCCATGACTGTAGTTGTGGAAGGTTGTAAAGGTAAAAAAAGGTTGTAAAACTTTTCTGTCCCTTGACAATCCCAAAAAAGTGGACAGGTTTTTGTTGTGGTTGTAACTATTATAAAAACAACATTTTTTTCCTAGGCCTTACCAGTACCAAACCTACCTCTGGTGTGAACTGGAAATTTTCTGAATTCTTCTTTAAAATCTGAATTGCTTCTGTGTAGGTCATCCTGGATAGGGGAAAGAAGAAGAAACTATCTATTTTACAAAGGACAGAAATTGTGCATAATGTCCTTAGAATGTGAGTTAGTAAAAAATTGGAAGTTCTGCTGCAGTACCAAGGTCAGTCTTCAGGGGGCCTATAATTGACCTTGACCTTCATCTCCACAAAACATGCATGTACCACCCAGGTAAATATCGATCCAGAGGTTCCTGACTTATGCTGACCACAAATATCTGGAAAGTTTAACACAAAGTACATTCAAGTAAACCCACAAACACATACTAGACAGACCAAAGACAATAACAGGTTCTACATCTTTCATGGAGGAAAAAATGTAACTACAAACCCTATATTCACAAACAAGAAACATGGGGAATAAAGACACTCTAGAATAAAGACACTCTAAAACCAGTTGTATCAAGTAGTATGAAGCTAGAGGGCACAAAAAGACAAGAAAAAGCTGGACAACAGTTTACTTGTAGTTTTCAATTTGATGGTATTATTTTTTCTCAAACTTTAAGTGAATGATACTGAATAAGGATAGTACACCGTGTGAGTATCCAAACATTACAAAAGGCAGCAGAAATTTTTACCTGATAAATCTTGATGTCAGTATATTCTCCACAACTTCCTAAAAAAAATAAAATATAAAACATTTCATGGAAAGTTGCTTGAAAGCATTCAAAGAGTTGAACTGACCCCCAATATGTGCTCCTTTAATTGAGCACAAGATATGGCAAGGTGATGTAAGGTGTTCTCAACAGTGATGCACAACTATTGTGAAAAATTATGTGCACAGTTGTAATTTTTGGTACACAAAAGTGAAAAATGAACATATGTACAATGTAGTATCTAGTACTCTAACCCTAAAGGTACAATAGTCATGTAGATGTATGTCAGAATTAGATGTAGTTTGCCCTATCTGTACACCACATCTCACAATACCCACTGGCAGGTTTTTATCTACAAACATACATAGCCAAGGTGCCATCAAATCATATCCAACAGGGCAACATGAAATGGATTTCATGAATGCCATCAATAGATTATTTCCCCATAAATGAAATCATTAACTTATCAACAAAGTGAATTCAAAGTCATTTTGAACCAATTTAGCCCAAATGAACTCAATGATCAGTTGAGCTATTCCACCGACCATGACAGAGAAGACAGACACACTGTGTACAGTTATTTACACATTCATTGTTGCAGTGAAATTCCTCTTTTCATCCAATATTAATCACAACAGAAGGGTCCATCCCAGTGCATCAAATCTGATCTTATACACAGCTTGTATATACTACTGGTTTGTCACAAAAAAACAACATTACTCACCCTGTGTCCTGGTGAAACAAACTTGTAGAATAGATGAAGGTCTTCAGGACACAAGGCCAGGATCTGCTCTGTTGGCTGTTTCACCATCATCTCTATCACCTGGGCAAAAATACATTCACTCAGCTATTCAAGTAATAAGGCAAAATATTTAAAACATACACAGGGCTCGAAATACCACCTGCATATGCAGGTTAGTGCCAGGTAAAATTGGAGCTGTGCAGGTATTTCTGATGTCTACCTGCACCTAACCTGCACTGGTCTGAGTTTTATACACAAAATGTCCTTTAATGTAGCTGTGTATGGACTGTTTTTACCTATAAAGAATAAAAGGAAAAAATAGTATTATCCATACTTCCTAAATGCAGAGTGGTGCAGGTAAAGTTTGTCTGGTGCAGGTAAAGCCCCGGTCACAAAGCGCGTACGATTTCTTGCGATGGTATATTCCGCATATCGTACGATGAGCGCAGTAAATCGCAGCAAAATCGTAAGCAAAATCAGCCATCGCAACGCATCGGATGGTGTTCAAAATTCTTCCAGCGTCGTACGATTTTTCACTTGCGTTTCTTTTGAATAGCCGCCTGGCCGCTTTTGTGCTTCTTTAACCAACAAAATGTGGACTTAGCTGTTGAATACCTTCCTACGATATATTTAACTGTAAAAATAAATTAAAAGAGACCATGACAATAAGAGCATTACAAGAAAAGTTCAAATCAAGCGTGAGTACTGGTACGATTATCTCGGCCTGCTTGCCGGCTCTCCGTGTCAGGCTCTTTTGAAGATCATATCATGATATGCTATCAACAAAAAGATGCCATCATACAAAACTCATATCACAAGCATTATATCATACATATTTCCGAATCATAGAGCCTGCCTTTATGTTCGAGTTGTCCCCATGGTTATTACGATTATGGTAAACTGACCCAAGACCGACGAGAGCTTAGATTTGATCTAATTATAAACTCACGTGCATGAAGCGATCAAACAATTGTCTGCATCACCTGTGCGGTGCGCGCTGTTCTCTGGTTGCGACTAGTGGTGCGTACCGGTTCGCCGAACCGGACTTGGACTTGCTATAACTTTCGGTTCAAGTCCGGTTAAAACCGGAACGTCAAAGACCGGTTTTCTGGAAAACCGGAAATCTCTTTCTTGTTGTATACTAGTAACATCTAAAAACAACGCTAGATGCCTATGTGACTTTTTAATCGCAGCCAACAGGCCAGAAAATAACGTATTTCTGCATATTGTCCTACCGCCATAAGCCAAGCACATGGTCGCGCCGCGGCAACCTTCTTTCAAAATCCGGCAACGCGGCAAAAATGACAGGTTGACTTTAGCAATATTACCAATGAAAATAAAGCATGTGGATTTGTTTATCTCCTGGTATGGGTTTTAAGTCCCATATCTTCTAAAAATGAAGAAAATTTCCAAGATAAACAAGCTAAAACAAATCTCCGGCGCGGCGACTGTAAATGACATTTGCCGCTTGCCGGGATACTTCACTAAAAGCATGGGTGAGTAGCTTGTTAAAAAGAAACACCGGCACGTTCTATTTTAGAAAAAAGTTTTGAGTTCATGAACTTATGTTATACCTTCTGCATTTATCTTTGTAACGAATGAATTTAAAATTAATTTTACGGTTGAATGTAGAAGATAAAAACACCGCACGCATCATTTCTACCCGCATTACAGTAGGCTATCCCATTGACCCCTATGACCTCGCAAGCGCCATTTTGAAATTTCGGCCGTCAAAAAAACAAGCGGAAAATGTCGAATTTTGCCGTGATTTCCCGATAGTTTTTATTAAAAATCGATGTTTCTACACCTTTGAAAATGATGCAGTCGTCTTTGGCAATATTTTGATAGCATGCGGCTCAGCGGCGGGCGCCGGATACGCAAATGGGTCGCCGCAGTAGAGCAAGTTTATGCTTGTGTCTAACGTTAATTGGGAAACTTTAGCGACCGTAAAAAAACCGGACTTATAAGTCCGAACCTGAACCGGAATCTTTGGACTTGAGTCCGGACCTGAACCGGAATGTGAGCTTCGGTACGCACCACTAGTTGCGACTGTGGCAGTTGCGACTGATATATTTTCCCTTTTTCGTCAATATCCACAATATCAGGGAAAACTGAAACCATCACAACATGCTAACAATTCATGAATCTATAACCTCATCAGTAGACAAAAATTGCCGTAATGAAGTCTGCTATGGGGGCAAATAAAGTCTTACGACGATGTCGAAATTTTGAACATGTTCAAAATCCAATTCAGCTCTATTTTTCGCCATACGACGCTCCCCGATTTACTATGATTCACTGCGATTGAAGCAGGCACGCTCTTATGACCTCATCGTACGATGCACTACGCGCTTTGTGACCACGGCTTTATATACTTAAACCATTGCTTCCGATTCTCCCCCGACTTACGACGCACTGCGCTTATCCTGCGCATCGGAAGGAATCGCAAGGAATCGTACGCGCTTTGTGACCGGGGCTTAATTTACAATGTTACCTGCACCAGTGCAGGTATGCAGAAAAAGTATTTCAAGCCCTGCACCAGTGCAGGTATGCAGAAAAAGTATTTCAAGCCCTGATACAGCTATATGAAAATACACTGTAGAATGGCTAATAGACTGGTGGAATTGCAACAAATTTTAAATATCTAATGCTACCTTATAAAAGAAAAACAAATATATCTTTACCAGAGTGATCAAACTAGGAGTGATATGTTTCGTTCTTTTAAGACCTCTTATGGAGTGAAAGATGTTGCAGTAAGGGCATCCTCATTAGAAAGCTTCAAATAACGACTGGAGTTAGATTTTGAAAAATTAGGTATGACAAGTCCACCATGTTATTACGTAATATATCCTGTTGCTGCCCTGCTGTACATTGATCATTTAACAAACTAAATTTTTGGCAAATCTTCATACAAGATATTCTATTGAGGTTACAAAGCTTCTAGGTGTATCTTCTGTCATTGTACTCCTGCACTTTTTTACTTAGCTCATAGGGGGCACTGTTTCACTGTGAGTTTGGAGAATAAATATTTATCAATACACATTATCATATAGCCAGGGGACGTGGGCCAATCAGAAGGCCCCATTTCATGTTGGTTATGTGACCATAGTCTTCAACTGTGACCTGTCTGACAGTAACTTTGCCCCTGAGGAGATCTAGAAGCCTGGAAGGGGAACCCCTTCTTTAAGACCATCTCCCTTCTTGGTTGCTCCACTCAAATGCAATTTCTTTTCTTTGTTGAGAGACCCGTGCAAGGGATAAGAAAGAGTCATCACTAAGGCTAAGGGCACAACCCGCCGTATGTGCAATTTGTCCTTATGGTTTTTGGGGAGGTCACGTCCGTCACGTTTTTCTGAAAACGTTCAGGCTGTACACCGCAGGCGCGTCACCCGTACTGGCACGTACAGGGGGCCAATCCGCAGCCCGATGGCACGCAAAGTTTTGCCTGCATGTAAAGTTCTACAGCGCATCTGAGTGCTCCAAAATCCATCGGATTCCCTACGAGTTCGTACGGAGGCGGTACTTACCACTTACGGATCCCAAAAGACTGCCTATGTTTTGGCACGTAGACAGCATGTATTTGTACGTACGGCGGGTTGTGCCCTTAGCTTAACTAACCCACCTCCATGACATCCTCCTGTTGTTGTGTGAAGGCTAACTCTGCCTCCACCATGTAGAACTCAGACAGACATGACTAACTAACCCACCTCCATGACATCCTCCTGTTGTTGTGTGAAGGCTAACTCTGCCTCCACCATGTAGAACTCAGACAGACATGCCTAACTAACCCACCTCCATGACATCCTCCTGTTGTTGTGTGAAGGCTAACTCTGCCTCCACCATGTAGAACTCAGACATGACTAACTAACCCACCTCCATGACATCCTCCTGTTGTTGTGTGAAGGCTAACTCTGCCTCCACCATGTAGAACTCAGACAGACATGACTAACTAACCCACCTCCATGACATCCTCCTGTTGTTGTGTGAAGGCTAACTCTGCCTCCACCATGTAGAACTCAGACATGACTAACTAACCCACCTCCATGACATCCTCCTGTTGTTGTGTGAAGGCTAACTCTGCCTCCACCATGTAGAACTCAGACAGACATGACTAACTAACCCACCTCCATGACATCCTCCTGTTGTTGTGTGAAGGCTAACTCTGCCTCCACCATGTAGAACTCAGACATGACTAACTAACCCACCTCCATGACATCCTCCTGTTGTTGTGTGAAGGCTAACTCTGCCTCCACCATGTAGAACTCAGACAGACATGACTAACTAACCCACCTCCATGACATCCTCCTGTTGTTGTGTGAAGGCTAACTCTGCCTCCACCATGTAGAACTCAGACAGACATGACTAACTAACCCACCTCCATGACATCCTCCTGTTGTTGTGTGAAGGCTAACTCTGCCTCCACCATGTAGAACTCAGACAGACATGACTAACTAACCCACCTCCATGACATCCTCCTGTTGTTGTGTGAAGGCTAACTCTGCTTCCACCATGTAGAACTCAGACAGGTGTCTCCTGCCCAGGGACCTCTCTGCTCGGAAGGTGGGCCCAAACACGTACACTCTGGACAGGGCACTGGGACAAGCAGAAGGAATGAAATCACAGAAAAGTAAGTCAAGTGCCTGGCAGGCTGTCAAACCTGTCTATAGTGGCCACCAAAGTTACTGGAGAATATGTGGCCACTATAGACAGGTGGCTACTATAGAAAAAATGTTGATCAATTGACCACAAGAAATAAGTTACACATGATTTCAGTACTCACGAATCTTTCTCACCAAGAACATTGTCACGATCCTCAAAATTTCAATGACCCTGCCAAAGTCAAATCTACTGAAAATGATTGATATTACCATGCAAAATGTTGGTAACTTTGCCGAAAAAGACTTGCACTCTAACGTTCAAGGCCTTCCGCTACCGCCAAAATGAACGTGACGGTCAAGAACTCCAAATCCTTGCAAAGTATGATTTGATACTTAGCGCAAGGTGACAGAGCCGTTATAACTTATATGGTGGCAATAGGCAATGTTTTTGTATTTACGGACCGGAAATCATGTAGTAGCCATATTAGACAGGTGGCTGCTATAGACTATTTCTTAATGCTTAGGTCAATGGGAAAAGTTCAAGGGACTGACAAAAAGTTTCCGCAATGGCCAGGTGTTTACTATGCATAGGTGGCCACATACAGGTTTGACTGTACATACCTGGCCATAACCTCCAACTGCAGTTGTCCCGACACAGTGAGGAATGCTGGGACATCAAAGAAATGTTTGGTGTCCTTCCCACTGTCCTGTGATATCTGCTTCAGTACTGTGGAGCTGGCTGGCTTTGTGTGGACATAACAATAGATACCATTACCCCACAAAACTAAAATATTACCAAGTTAGAAGACATACTAAAAACAGAGGACTGGAGTGATTACAGGCATGGCGTCATCTGGCATACATTATTTGAGATACTATGGTATCAGGAATGGCGAGGACAGGAGTGTTGTCCCTACCTTTACCTGGAACAGCTCCCCTGCCCCTTCACAATCATTGGAACTGATGACAGGGGTGTGGACTTCAATGTACCCCTCATCCTGTCAGGAGAAAAAAAAAAAGTAAAACCTGTCTATAGTGGCCATTCAAGGGACTGGAAAAGTGTGGCTACTATATACAGGTGGCCACTATAGAGAAAATGCTGATCAATTGTCCACGAGTAGTTAGGTTACATGATTTCAGTACCCACTAATCTTTCTCACCAAGTAACATTGTCTTGATCGTCTCAAATTCAACTGATCCTGCCAAAGTCAAATCTAACAAAAATGATTGATATTGCCATGCTGAATGTCGGTAAAATTGCCAACAAAGACTTGCACTCTAACTTTCAAGGCACACGTACCTTCTGGTACCACCAAAATGACCCTATCGGGAACTCAAAATCCTCGCAAACCTCGATTTTAAACTTGGTGCAGGGTAACATAAGGTCGCAATAGGCAGTGATTTTGTATCTACTATCTACGGAGCCGGAAATCATGCGTCCGTGGCCGTGTTGGACAGGTGGCCGCTGTAGATTATTTCTTAATGCTTAAAAGGTCAGTGGGAAAAATCCAAGGGACCGCCAAAGAGTGACTGCAATGGCAAGGTGGTTGCTATGCAAAGGTGGCCGCTAGTACAGGTTTTACTGTAATGAAAATACAGTCAAACCTGTTCACCGACAATAAAAAAAGTGCATACTTCTTCAATTTTGAGTGGACATAAATGCATTTTCTTGCAGTATTTCCAGCCCATGTATAAGTAACGTGTACTGACCTGGAAGAACTTGTGGATTGCACTGGCTGCCTGGCTCCTTATTCTCAGCAGAGCTGAGAAAGAGTTGGTCCTGGCTCTGAGATGGGGAAACTGTCTGCTGTACTCCATCGTGTGCCTCTTCTTTGCTTTGAAGGGGAATTCCTAGTAACAATGATAATTGATAAAACAGACAATTACATATTGTAACAATTGAACCAGCCAACCTTTCTTTTACACTCATAGGTTGTACCATATGAACAAATACAATGCAGCAGCTCCACCTATGTATCTCTGTAGGAACTGCATATTTTCCATCCACACAGTTGTGCTGTCATACTGGACCAAAGTTACCAATAGCTTACCCCTAGGATGTAAAACAGGATGTTTCATTCTATAGGCAAGCCTTTTAATACCTTCAGTGTGCCATTTTTGCAAACTTTCTATACAATGACAAATTCAACTGTACAGATTGAAGGCTATGCATAAACTCTACAGGATGCTACAGGTATATGGACACATGGGATATGGATACTACTGAGGGCACTACATGGGGTACAGATACTACTGGGGGTACTGACAATATAGGGTTAATGGTATGGATACGGGATATGTATATTACAGAGGGAAACTTCTGAGCGTACTGACATTACTAGGGGTACAGACGCTACAGGCAGACACTACAGTGGGTACGGACCAGGGCTCTTGCCAGCTCAAAATTTTTTTCCGTCAGCCAATTCCCATTGTCGCGAAAACACTATTCCAGGTGATAGAGAGACTGAACTGACACCTTGAAAAATGGGTTTTTAATGAGATTATCGTATGCGAAAGGGCACCAACACACTTTGTCATAATAACAATAGCAAAACAAACAGTGGGTAGCTTTTACGGCCGTGGACAGCGTCCCCAAGCCGCCTGTAGCTTCCACCAAGGATTTTTGTCCAACAAGGTTGACGGATTAGTTTTAAAATTTTTCCATCATACGCAGCAAATTTCCGTCAATTGACGGAAAAACGGACGCTGGCTAGAGCCCTGGTACGGACACTACTGGGGGTTCGGACACTACTGGGGGTACGGACACTACTGGGGGTACGGACACCACAGTAGGTACAGACACTACTAGGGGTACGGACACCACAGTAGGTACAGACACTACTAGGGGTACGGACACCACAGTGGGTACAGACACTACAGCGGGAAGAGCACTACAAGGGGTATGGTCGAACAGCGTACGGACAATACTTGGAGTACAGACACAAGTACATGTATAGGGGTAACAGCCACTGGGGGTTACAGACATTACTGGGGGTATGGACACTATAGAGATATGGACACTATTGGGTGTATGTACAGTACAGGGGGTATAGACGCTACAGGGGTACAGACACTATAGGGGGTATGGACACTACAGGGGGGTAAAGACACTATGGGGGCACCAGTTATTACTTAATACACATTGAAAAGATTCATTCCCGTGTGAGTGGATCAAATCTTAGAAGTTAGAATCCAGTCTAACTGTACTTACATGTACTGTACAAAACTGGAACATTGCGCATAAATGAGGTTTACCGGTTATGCAAAACAAACAAACAAAACCTGTGTTTACCTTTACATTGCAGGACCCTATAACCTCCAGCCTGTCAGCATGGAGCTCCACATCCTGTCCTGGGTGGGCACTAGGGAACAACCTCCCCTCCACAGCTACTGCACTGCCATAGGACAGGCCACTGGGGAAACAGATACGCCAAGCAAATACTGTAATAGTTTCAACAAAAAGCGGAATTCGAAAGTTCTTTCAATCAATTAAAGGACACTGCACTGCAGGAGAAGGCACTGGGGAAACAGATATGTAAGGAAAATAGTTTCAACAAAAAGCAATTACCATACGTTAGTAGTACATGTAGTAGTGCTTTGCTTCACCTATAATCTGTACAGTTGAAGATGTCCTTTCATTAAGTTTTAATCTTTTTTATAGAGGGTTTGCAAAATGGCACAATGAAAGTATTCAAAGGCTTCCTCATAGATTAAAACATCCTATTTTACATCCTAGGGGTATTACATTGTATTGGTAACATTGGTCCAGTATTCAGCACAACTGTGTGGATAGAAAAGATGCAGTTCCTCCAGACGTACATAGGTGGAGCTGTGTGACTTTGCCTTTTACTGCAAAGGATACTGCACTGCCATAGGAGAGGTCACTGGGGGAAACAGATACTGTATGCCCTGGGCAAATAGCTTAAAGTTTAAATAAAACAAAAACCGCACCTGAAAGTGCTCTCAATGAAGGTTGTACAGTATTTTCTCAATTAAATTCAAAGGGTAATGCACTGCCATAAGACACTGGGGAAACAGATACTGTATACCAGGCAAGCAGATTCATTTTAAAGGAGCCAGTTTATATCAAAGCCAACTGACCAGGGTGGCAGTGGTGGTTAAATAGAGTGAGTATACTGTATAGCATAGCCTGTGTTTACAAAATCTGTCACTTGCTGGGGTAAATGAACCCCTTCCCAACTATCAGGCTGGCCGCTGAGAGCCGAGGGTGCCCAAATTTCTCAAGGGTATAGGAATAGGGTACTGTCAGTACCCAAAAGTTATGTTTATACACTGACTCACAGAGTGTACTTGAACTTAGTTCAAGTCGTCTCCAAAAATACCTGTGCAAACCAGCCAGTGACATAACATCCTCACCTGGAGCCCATGTCAGGTGTACCCACCACCTGCAGGTGTGCCAGACAGCTGCCGTCATTCAGGTGCAGGAACAGGACGTCCTTCTGAGCCCGTATTGACCTCACCCAGCCCTACAGGGAAAGTGCAGAGCATTTCTATATGAAAGTATATGTAATGAAAATTCTATTGTGGTCACCCTCGTTCTACCCCAGGAAACCAAATTAAACTAGGTGCGCAAAGAGTTACAAATCCCCGCCACACGAGCACCTGCCCCACTACCAGCTGGTGCCACTTATGCCGGCCCCCAACTATTGCTTGCCTTGTGTAGAGGTGGGGTGCGTGAGGCGGGGATCGGTAACTCTTTGCACGCCGGCTCTTAGGAGCTTGGTTTTACAAAGCCTTACTCTCGGTCCTACAGCCCTGATGTAGTTGATCTTCCACAGTCAATGCTATTATGTTCTCCTTATTTACTAGCGATGGTGTCTCTGAATGGAGAACATATTTACTTGATGTGAATGTATATCATATAGTGTCCTCCTACTGTCTGAGTTGTGGAAAGCAACATTAGCGATAATGTTTTTTTTTTCGTTCTCGGTCCATTTTTACATGTATAATCCCCGAGGTCTAAGGTTTAACTTTAATGTTTTATGTTGTATGATTATTGTTTATGTTGATTGTCACAGGGCTCCCTTGGAAATCAGTCAGCTGAACGTTACCTTTCAACCTACCCTAACCTCATATGATTATGATGATAACCTTGTTCATTTAACTGTTTTCAGTAAAGTGCAAAAGAAAATCAAGTACAATTTGCTGCCCTCTTCATTGAAAAGTTATGTTTTTTAACGGTTTATCCCACTATATACGGTGAGCAGACCAAGAATTTAGTGATTAGTAACTAAATAAGGGGGAGGAATGCATGAGCACACTGTCAATACCAATACCTGCAGTTTTAAAGGCACCCCGCTTTCTGGTGGCTTTGACGAAATGATTTCCCATATCCTCCTGGCCTTGGTGTACGTTGTACATCTCCGTATGTGTCTGAAGTCGACCGAAAGTGAAGTTCTCAGTCGGGAAAACAAAAACCACATCTTTCATGTGTCTCCACTTCCGGTTTCAATGTACCAGCCTGGTTTGTGACCTGTCGTAAAATAAATAAAAAACACAAATTTCTTTCAATGAAAAATTAGAATATTTCCATCATCAGCCCCATTTTGATATTAATTTTGAAGGTTTGGATAAAGAGTCATACATAATATATGCCTATTGATGGGGAGTTTTCATTGTTCGTCTTTTTTTACGACATGGCGCAAAATGTCCACCTGACGCCGATTGGTCTGTTGAAGCTGAAGCTGCTGTGGGAAATTTGAAAGTTCGGGTTGAGTTTAGACGATTTCTGCTCGTCTAACCAAAGCCACAAACCTTACCACATCCCTCCTGACACCTGTGCTCCCTGGGGACCAATCCTTGGAGTAGGGTCTCCGTGAAGTCTTTGAAACTTGTGACAATGCTTGACAACCCTTCCCGCATCACTTGAAGTGTCTTAACACCTGCTAATTTTGAACTTGAATACAGTATCTAGTAGAGAGCAGTGACCACCAATCATGTCTTCCCTATCCTTATAATGCATTTAATGGCAAATAGAAGCTGTCAAAAGTCACCTACCTGACGTTTCGTTCTCGAAAAACTAACATTGAGAGGGTAGCCCGGCTTCTAAAATGTCCATTCTCAACTTTTCGGAACTTTCTGACCACTGGAACACATGTGATTTGCATCCAAACGCAACTCGGTGACCTTTGACCCCATCTGGCACTACAATGACAGCTACATAACAAACTTCTTTCTAGTGTCCAGGCACCCAAAACAGGCTTGAAAGTCTGTTTTTTTCGACATAATAAAAAACCTACAACCCTTACCTGTAGAATACAGCTCCAAGATGCCAACATTTCCAAAGAAAAACACATCTTCTGATACTTTTAAAAATCAATCCTGAGGGGACTCACCGGGGACCTTCTGCGCAGCCGTCAATTAGGGTCATTGCCCTAGAGATTACTCAATACTAGTAGAGTTATTCAGGCGCAGGCTGATACTTTTTAATTCGAGTATCGTACTGCCTAGTACTAGTGACTTAGTTTAGACCTGCAAAATCTAGACATCATCAGGTATCAGCTACCCTTCTGCTGTGTCCGGCTTAAATACTCAAACTTTGTATCAAGGTGCTGATCATTTCCATTGACCAAAAAGTGACACAAACTGAAGAGAAAGTTAAAAGCTGATCCTTCTAGCATAAGGAAAGTATTCTCCCACCATTTACACATGGACCCTTCCAGCCGAACACCATAAGCCCCGCCCCCTGCATGTTCGATCTCGGGTTCTATTTCAAAACCTCGGTCAAAAACGGCGCGAGTTGCAAAAACATGGCCGCCGCCGCTATTAGGCTGAGGATACTGACTGACTTGTACCACGTGTCAAATATAAGACACCACTACAAAGTCCGCTAGTGCGGAGTCCCGTCTCGTCTGCGAACATTGCTTTACATGCGCATCCTGTCCAGGAAGAAAGTAATGCTGTGTAGCGCCTACCCTTCCTAAAACAACAATACTCGGTCGGTATCCTTCAACAAAAAAAGGCATAGCATTTTTCTTTGCCCATTCCTGTCCCACTAGGGCTGGTTTTGACCGATTATTCTAAATAGAATAGGGGGCTCTATTTGTTCGATATGGCGTTCAGCTGGAAGGGTCCATTATGGGACAACTCGGCACCAAGCATAGGCTCTAAAATTGTCAAGGTCTATGTGAGAAATACATGTACAACATGTTTAAATTGTTTAGCTGCCAAATATTTTTCTTAACCTGTAGTCCAGCCTTGTTCGCATTAGTTCGCTTCCAAAGGTCGATACGCCAACGAGTCTGGGTGCTGTTATCTCATACACTCCGGAGGATAGTACTCAGGCTATTGATATGCTGTCGGAATGATAGAAATTCTAGAATTATCATTCTCCAAGTGCAAAAAAAACTAAGTTATGTGCCGAGTAAATATGGTGTCGACTTGGTAGATTTCCTGATTTGGAAGGGGGCCAAGTTGTCCCAGGTGCCGAGTTGTCTCAGAATCTTTGCAAGCCACTACAGCTGGTTTGGGGTCGAGTTCCCTGGTATAAATTACTTACAAATTATGTTTCATTTGATGAAGGTGAGATGTATTGTACATTGTTTCTTTGTCAGGTCTATATATATATGGGAGAGTTCCGTACCCTGGTGCTGGCCAAGGTGCTGTCAGTGAGAGACAGCAACTGTCTGTACCCCAGCTGTACCCACTGTTACTGCAAACTACATCACCACACAGACAGTAACAGGTAACATTAGGTGTTGTGAGTTAAGAATGACATAAAACATTCCTTTCAGTTTCAATATACCACTCATCTGTTAACTATACTATAGGAATCTCTAGTGCATCTACACAGGGTCCTCCCCAGAGGATGGAATAACAGAGGCCCTCCACTATATACTCCTAGCCCAGCTCCACTATACTACTTTTGAAATTTAGTGTGTCTCTTCCTATTTTCCAGGTTAGGTTTTGCTAATTAACTAAAATTCATAAAATTCGCAAATTTTTGTGCCAAGCACCATCACTTTTCCAGTCAGCGTTGTCTGAAAAAACTTGTGAATGGGCGATGATCAAAACAATAGTCTTTCACTACTTCTCAACAAAAGGAATCGCTATTATTCTTGGAGTATTTGACAACTGCTGTCAAAAAGTGTCATTGCAAAATGAGCCCATTTTCATGAAAACAATGCTAACTGTCCCTGTTTACTTGTCAGAAGATAGAATTAGGTTTTCCGAAAAATGACAATCATTTTACTGTCGGATCAGTTTTTACAGTCCCTCCACTAAATCTATACTAAAAAATTCTGGGGAGAGCCCTTACAGTTTCATTATTGTTGAGAAATTGCCACAATCAAATTTTGCTAGTATTTCTACTACTTCCCTCTTTTTTGGAAATTCAAAAACTGAAGTGTCCTTCAAACAGTTGTAACCTATTGATGTACCCATTGGACAAACACAATAAGCATTCAATGGATCTTACACATTTGTACTTGTGCAGGTACATGTACAATGTACATGTAACTTCAAAATTAACTGCACAATCTGTACCACCTACTAGTATTGTTTTGCTTTCATGCCATTGAAACTCTCAAAATTTTGAAGCTTATACTGTGCAATTTTACCAACAAAACCTCAGCAAAATGCCAGCTATTTGCAGAAGCTCTTGTTTTTCTTCCTTTTCTTTTTTTGATAATTGCAATCTGTTCCCCACAGGTATGAATGCATGAGATGCCATGCTGTGTATGCAGGTACAGATGTCAAGTACAGATACTGCCTCAACCTCACCATAGCAGATGACCAGACCCTGTGTGACGTTGCTGTGTTTGGGACCTGTTTGGAACCATTCTTCGGGACAAGTGCAAACGGACTAAAGAGGTTTGTTACAACAATTTTCATCAATCAATGACTGTTTTTGTAAACTTTAAGGTATCTCGAAGATTATAAGAAAAAAATAATATCAGAGGTAATAAAAATGATGACGTCATCAATTTGGCCCCCAAAAAATCAGATTTAGAATTCTTAAATGCCCATCTATCAACATTCGTCATGGCTCCATTCTTTCTTAATTCATTAATAAGAAAACAGTGGAAGGTCAAAATGCCAATTTAGCCAACCGAGATACCTTAAGGTACAGTACATACCTCCCAAATTTTCGATGTCTACCAGTACATCATCGTCAGGGGAATGACCTAGTCTCAGTTCTCGCGAGAGAACACGAGACTAGGTCGAGAGAACACGAGACTAGGTCAGGCTTGCATGGATCATCTGCCCCCTCCCCCCCGCCTCCTTGCGGAGAAGGGGTAGGTAGCACTTGGGCAGCTCCCAACCCTCAGTCCGGTTCAACTTCAAGAGGTTGGTTTTTCAAGAGAGATACATTTCATTTCATTTTAGTGGCTTTGAATGGCAGAGTACCTACTACTTGTACTAGTAGTAGACATGAAATCTAGATTTAACATTACAGTTTGATTCCTGGCGAAATGTTATGTACTTTGGAAAGGCACATTGCATGACTTTTGTCACTCCACCCAGGTGTAAAAATTGGTACCTGACTTTGGTTGGGGAGGTAAAACTGCAAAAGCCTGTGGAAGGAGAGGGACTGACTTCCAATCCTGTGCCTGAGACACAGTGGATAATAGCCCACTGCACCTACAGCCTCAAAAAGGAAATTTTTGGCTTACCTTACATGTTATTGTTGTAAACGGAAAGATTACTGGATTGTCTGGAATAATCCGTGGTCCAGTTTCTTTCACAAAATTTGACATCACCGATATTTTTTTTTCCCCCTCAGTTTTCTCGATGACCAGCTGAAAGCAAGCAAGACCTCCACATTCATTGATCCAGATTCCATCCTACACAAGGCGCTACAGCATTCTCTGGTCGGATTGATGCTCCTGTTTGGGTTCAAGGTCAAATGTGAAAGGTCAAGGTCACAGAGGGAGCGACACTCGCCTGTCAGGATAAGGAACATCTTGGAGAAGAGTCGTCAGCAGACGAACGGATACCACGGAAAAACACCTCAACTCGTGGCTCATCAAATGGTACACGCCAACAGGGACACTCCCTTTGTAAGTGTACTGAATATACTCAAACGGATTCTGGAAACGGACACTGACGACGAAAAAGCCAGAAGCATACAATTTGGCATTACTAGAAACGCACTGCCATCCAGGAGAAGTGTGATTGGCTCTGATGTCTCGTGGTGCTCAAGTAGCAGCTCTAGAGCGTCGTTTGGTCAGTCTTTCTCAAGGGTGAGCCTTGGTCAGCAGTCCTTGGTTCTCAGCTGTGATGAAAGTACAAGTAGTGGGACTGAGAGTCTGATATCTTCCAGCATGTCATCAAATGATGCACAGAATGAATCAATGGAGAGAACAGACTTCAGCATCCACCACAGTTCTCAGGATGAGACATATTTTGAAGAAACCCTGGCAAGCATGTCTTGCAGATGGAAGGCAAATGATCATGACTATAGACAAAATGAGATGTTTGACAAAGATGGAAAAATGGAAAATAGAATTTGCACAGCTACTGGACAGAATGAGACAAATGTCGATAGCGATGAGGGCGTTGGTGTACCAAATGAAAATCATGAAGAAAGACATGAAGAACACTCTGACATTAGTAGGTATGAGAATATCTCAGCAGGATTTCTGGAGGGAGCCTTTGATGAGACGTGCTGGGAAGGGGAGATACTGGGAAATCTGTGTCAGGAAGGGCAACAAATTGGTGAACTGTCACGCATAGAAGATGGTGCAATGGGAGGGAGTGCACCAATAGAAGAGATGAAAGATGCAGCAATGAGGGGAAAGATTGGTTTTGCTTCGACCAATAAGGAAACATTAGATAAGACTTGTAGAGATGCTAATGAGGCAGAGGTACCATCCCACCCACAGCATGTCAGAAAGGAGGTTAGTACGGCATGTGAACATGATGTTCAAACATACACAGAAGAGGAGGACTTACCAAATGGGAAGTCAAGTTTTGATGAGTCATTGAATGACAGCTGTCTGCTTTTGGCAGATGTGTACAATGATCGGATGCACGTGCAAAGGATGTGCAATGAAACTTCAATTGGTGACCAAATTCCATATATAAGCAAGGGGGATGGCAACCCAACACACCACCACAGCAGTAGTGATGAAGAAGTACAGCAACATGTAACCAAGACGTCTTGTGACGACTTGCCATATTCAGAAGGTTTGGACACCTTCATAGACCAGTTGGACCAACCCTTGCAGGATCTTCCGGATAGACTGTGTCAAGCTAGCCGCCATAAGGACATGGAAGACTCTAATGTAGAAGATCAAATCTCAAAGCATGATTCAAGGATGGCACAGCAAGAGAGGAAGATTCTTAGCACATCCAGAGACTGCACCAACTGCACTGGAGACAATGGTTTGAATAGAAAACAACCAAACACAAAGATAGAGCATGTTGGAGAAGACACACAGATGCAGGCAATGTGGCAGGAAGAGTTTCCATACTCAGAAGACCTGGACGCATTCTTGGCAGAAATGGACAAAAACGTTACTGTAGAAAGTGAGAGAAAAGATGATGTAGATGTGTTCATGGAGCGAATTCAGCCGCCCATTGAAGGTGAAGCAGACTTATGTGTTATCTCATTTGCGACAGCTGTAGACATTCATCCAGATACCACCACGGATGACATGGAGGGTGTTGGAGAAAATTTATCCTTTGACGACAGTGACAGAAAAGATGAAAACTCTGCCAAAAGAGGCAGCAGAACAAAATCTCTTTTTGAACAGTTAGTGAGAAGGAAAACTTTGATGGCTCTGAATTCTGAGTTATCATCAGCCAGGGTGTCGGAGAAAAACGAGAGTCCTGTCAAGGGGACAGAGAAGGAAGATTCTAGAGAAGATACTGGAGAAATTGATAGTGAAAGTGACAGCACATCAAATGACGCAGGTAACACTGTCTCAGACACTGATTCGGCTTTGACATCTTCAGTTAAGCGGTCATCGGTAGGGAGGTCAGGTTCTAACGTTTCCATCCCAGACTCTGAAAAGGGAAAAGAAATGTTCCCACTAGGTAAGAGAGTGGCACAGCCACAGGACTCGAGGGAGAATGCAGTTTTCACTACCGCATCGGTAGAAAATCATGACTTCTCATCGCTATTTGATGACTCGTTTGGTGGTCTGAGTGACACAGAATCTCCCGATTCACGCGGAAAAAGTTGCGGGAAAGGGGGAGGCAGGAACGAGTTACCAGACACTCCTGCTCCTCCATCCAGATCAGCATCTCTAGCCAGCAGATCAAATACAAGGAGTCGTAACACCAATACTACAGAAACATCCCCAGTTACAAACAATAGGAAAGCCACGGCTGCCAAAAGAATTCCAATAGAGCACAATGGTTCAAATTCTACACATATGGAGTGCAGAAACTTCCATGCAGCCAACAGTGATTGTGGGAAACCAACACCAAATGATGAAAAAACTGCAACAGCTACAAGTACAAGAATGACAACAGCGTGCAATAATACAAATTCTACACAGATGAAGAGCAGTAACTTTCATGCAGGCAACAGTGATGGCAACAGTTCTAGGAAAACCACAGCAAACAATGGGAAAAGCACAACAGCTACAAGAGTGCCAACAGTGCACAACGGTGCACCTCCTACACAGACAGAATGCGATAACGTCCACGCAGTCAACAGTGATTGCGACAGCCCAGACAGCTCGCCCAATGAGCTCGCAGACACGCCCTACGACAGCAGATGTAGAAGTTTCCTGTCGGTGAGAGGCATGCTTTCTTTCAACTCCACCGCCGACGATGGAAAGGGCTCGGACAGTGCTTATAGCAGCTCTACAATACACCTGTCGCCAAGTGCAGAAAGAAAGAAAACATCTACCAAAGAACCAATGGAAAACCAAGAAACACATAGAAGGAAGAGTGTCCACTTTTCAAGCCATTTAGAATCGGTGCATGAAATCAGCCAGCCGGCAGGAAGCGAGGAAGTGTTTGATGATTGCACCGTCTCAAACTCTGTCTTGAAGTCCCTGCCGACAGCTTCTTATTGTTTAAGGGCTTCACCAAGGAAGTTGCCACTTCAGTCAATAGATAACTATGACAATTTTGAGGGGACCCCAGAATTGTATTCTCAGAGGTTGCAGAGTGACAAGAAAATGGTAAACAGTGTAGCTCGAATTCGGACACCAATGTCATATGACGGCACACCGAACCTTTTCTCACAGCTGTCACCAACGTCGACGGACAGAAGACATGTCGGAGTAGAGAAATATACTAGAATGAGGTCAGTAGGCAATGATTCCACTCCCAACTTTTTTTCGCAGTTCTCACCACAGGACAGTGACAGTGGAGGAATCATCCCAGGTACAGAGGAAAAAGCTAACAGAAGAAGGGTGTCGTGCATGTTAAAGGATGTTGTTAGATACCCTGCAGACAACACATTCCAGGGTACCCCTGACTTGTTTGAGACTAGTTCTCACGGTGGTAGCGAAAGCGGTGATTTAGGAGCATCTCCTGACTTGTTTGGTGATTCTCCCATTCCCGACTCTCCTGTGAACGTGCGACATACTGGCGTTATGTCACTTTGCAAACGCCTTTTTCACAAAAAGTAGAATGCTGTAGTGATGTATACATGTATTCGCCTCACAAGTGATTGTCGGTTTGATAATTTCATTAGAGGGCGATCACTTAATAGCCAGAATTTGATGTGCATAACCCTCTATTTCATAATTTGAATATGATTCAAGATATATTAAAGACAATGATACAGCAAAAGTGGGTGATTTGACTTAGCATTCTGTAGAAACTCATTGTGGCATCGTTTGCTGCAATTGGTAAAGGTGTTTCAAGTTTGGCCTAAACCCCAAAGGTCAGGTTTCAAAACCACTTAATCAGTTAACGATACATGTATGTGCCCTGATGTTGTTCCCTGGAAAAGGCACTTTACACGACTTTCCTCACTTCACTCAAATGTAAATGTGTACCTAGCTTCGGTTAGGGCCGTCCTTCGGATAGGAAGTTAAATGGAGGCCCCATTGTTTCAGGAGATTCACACCCCGAGCACACCACACGAAAAGAGTAGGGGTCCTTCCCGGGGTGAAAGGACCAAATTTTACAGTCTGGTCTCCAGGTTGACATCTTGAAAAGGTGATAGTCACCTGTTGTCAATCCTTCCACAAATGTGGTAAACCTAAATAGCTAACTAAAGAAATAAAATAAATTGATATCATGTGCCATTGACTTTCCCTTTATTTCTTACAATCTCTAAATTCATCTCTTCCAATAACTCCCATCTTGTCCACACCATTTACATTTGAAATCAAAAAGTTGTCAACAGATTACAGTATTTAAACAGTAACATATATATCATATCTTCAGCTCCCTTACTAGTACAACTTACAGTGTAAGTCACTTCTGAGCAATGAACATAAAATGTTCTAAAATATATCTTTTACACCTACATGAATATTATTTATTACTGATCCAATTTTATTACATTTTTAGTACTTGAAGAATTCATACAGCTCCGAGAAGAGTTAACATGTAGGTGGGATTTTTATTAGAATACAGAATACTGTACTAGGGATTTGTTACATACACGTTCGGCAAATCAGAAAGACAAAGCTTACTACACCTCACTTAGCACCATACATAGCCACAAAAATAGCCCCACTGCATAGATACATTACTACATCACAAAATATACCTCACATTAGCCAGAATAACTTAGATATGCAATTGGGAACATTCAAACTATATGTACACTACAGCCAGAGCAAGTGATGTGACTCAAACCATATGTTTTTCAGCTTTCGCTTACTGGTAAATGTTAAAAGTAGTCCAAAAAGCAAAGCTGGAAATGTATACAAGCATGGCTGAAAGAATACAGCCAATTCTTTGCAGCACATTCTGTACCTTTAAGGTACCCAGTAGGAAAACCAGCACCATTAAGATAGAGCCCATGCATCTTTTTACAAGCAAGGAACAAAGAACTGTTTACAACATTGTACTAAAGCAACTCTTTGTGACTTCTTTTTCTACTCACCCCATTTCATTCATTGTCTTCGTTATGGTATTCTAAAATTCTTTTATAGCAAGTGTCAACCTCCTTAATGAAAATGTTCATACGTTCATGACATCCAGTACAGTGTTCAACAGAACACTAGTGATAGCCTGGTATCCAGCCGTATTATAGCGAAGAGGACAGAAGAGACTCGGGAGCTATAATACGGCTGGATACCAGGCTACACTAGTGACCCTAACAGAAGTACAGAAAAACTCTACATACCACCTCTACATAAGGACCACCTGGCCAATGTGACCACATTTTGGTGGCCCCTCAGATAATTTTCCCCATTGACAGAAGTATTAAGAATCCTGCAGCCGTTTATATCAACCACCTGTCCATATAGACCAAATTTAACTGGTCCCCTGAGTGGTCTTCTTAGGCAAGTTTGACTGTACTATGACTGCTAATGAAAAAGAAATGCATCCAGCCCTGAGAAATATGCTTACTACATGTAGCTCTTGGTCCTACATATATTGTATCACAATCACAAAAATCCTACAGTCACTGTATGAGCTTCGGAAATTTGTGTCGCTCTCTGGGCCCAACATATGCTGAAAATGTCTTTTGGATGGTGGATGTAAAATTTTGTTGTACTACAGGTAGCTTCAGTGAGCTCAATACGGAATGCACAGTCAATGCTGCCTATTGTCATGGAAACTCATCTGCATATAATGGTAGTAATCGTAGTAAAATGCTAAACTAATTCTTCCAACACAAAGGTATACACAGATCAAATTTTCAACGACCACGATCAATGATGACCAATCACTTCAGAACGTAAACTTACTAGAGTCACAGACACATGATAAAAGGGAGGCCATATATATCGGGACACTCCACCATCAATAAACCGGGACATTGAGTGTTATGAATTTCCTGGCACATTTGACCAATTGCTGACATCACGTATCCCGGACAAGATCATGTGTCTGCAACTTTCATTAGTTTAATTGTTCTGAAGTGATTGGTCATTATCGATCCTGAAGAAGGGGACAGTGGTCGTTGACAATTTGATCCGTGTATATTTTTGTGTTGGAAAAAAGTTAAGCATTGTACTATGCTGCAATATTGTGTTTGGTCCTGAACTAAATAGTGTCATTGTCTTCATCAAGTCTTTTCTTTCCCACTACGTCAATCTGGCACTGTTTTTCTATGTGCACATTAATAATATGTAATACTATGTAATATACAAATGAAGTAGTACACTCAGTCTCTGAGAGGTGAAATTTGGAGGGATTGATACATCATAATATATGTAATACTTTTGTCAAGAAAAACTATATTCAAGGATAAGTGGTCACATTTGTATACATTTATGATAATAAGTGGTAGATTAAAGTATGGACAGATATAATGAGCCATGAGATTCATCAATAAGATAGAATTAGACCACTTTCAAATGCAACATACATGTATCTGGTCTTGAATTACTTTCAATACTATCAATTTCTTTCATAATGCCATGTTGATTGGATTATAATATGGATGACATCCTCTGGGAACCACAAAACTGATGCGAGCGTGCAAAGAAAAAAGTTTGGCAAAAAAAATGTTGCCTTCTTTATGAAATCTAAGTGGTCAGGAAAGTTGTAAAAATTGACTTAAGTTAACAATGTATTACATACGGTATGGTATACCCAACATGTTACAACAGATTCTTGAAGATATTTGCAATCTACAACAAATATACTGTAATTCACTTTGTCTTCTTGGTACCAAACTTTCACGGTTTGAGAAATATTTAACTTGTTCTTGGAACAAAATGTTCACTGTGATGGCAGGTGGGCATTAAAAAATTCTCATGTATTATTTGTTATCGGTAATTATACGTTCACGTTACATCACCGTGAAAACCGTGAACATTAAAGTACATTGAAAAAATCAGGAATTACAGTATCTGCCCATTTTGCAGCTGTTTTGTACTATTCAAGGTTATGTTCAAAACCTTTTTTTGTGTGTGGAAACGGACGAAAATTGATTCAAGCAAAGATGTCATCCATATGACTGAATCAACATGGCCTAAGATAAAACTTATAGAAAAAATCCCATATGATTCCATAGGACCCAGTAATATGTCGGAACAACAGCACTACCTTCTCACCAACTTCATCAGCTCCAGCAACTAGTACATATTTTCTACTTGCCTGAAAACAAATTTGTTTCAGAACCGCCACCAGAGGGCCCCCTTGAATTCCAACCGATTCATTTATTACAACACCCCTCTGCTACCTCGGAAAACCTGGAGTGTCTAGGTCCTGTGAAAAGGACTTACTTGTCAGATGAAGTACAAGTAGTAAGACCATATCATACATCAGAATACAGAAGAGCACCTTACTGTTCTTGACTGCAATGTGTGAAACCTAACTTTGTGTTGCTTTCTCTCCACATAGTACATCAGTTACCGGTATCTTCATCAGAAATCGTGGTCTCCTTTGCAGACCTTCAATGTGTGGATGGCATTTATTTTTGGGGAGAGCACTGATTTGCGATTTTCAACATAGACCAGATACTCTAACACCAGGGGCGATTGTTTCTGGGTTTCTAGATTCAGACACTGAGAACCATGTGGAAATGATGTCCCCGGCACTACAGAACATAGCCCATGTTGAAAACTGCAAATCATCGCTTTCCCAAAAAATAAACGCCAGCCACATCTAGACGGTCTGCGAACCAGGCTACAGAAATTGCTCCATGTGGAAGTAAAGCAAGGAGCAGGCTTTTCACTTTGAATCCATTTTATACATAGGCACCCAATGTATATATCATCATACAGCAACAACAACCATATAGACATATCAGCCAGACCCACAGCACCCCCCGTATGAGATATTAGTGGTCTCTCCTGTGATTTCGGTGATGTTTGGGTCGACCGTTTCTGTGTTCCTTAGCAGATACTTGCGGGCGTTTTTGGTTAGCTCCCTGGCGAGGTCCATGAAGACCGTTTCTACGTTTTCCGCCTCCTTGGCCGAAGCTTCTAGGAAGGCCATGTTGTTGGCTTGTGCGAACTGGAGACCTGTTTCTGGCGGCACTTCTCTTTGTGATGTGAGGTCAATCTTGTTTCCTACCAAGATAAAGGTGTTGCTTCATGTTAGAACAGGAAAATCAATATTGGGAAAACAAAATAATTTGTAGAGCACATTCAAATAGAATACAGTTGAGTACATGTATTCCGTCACCCGAGGAACCAGCCTACAGGTAAGATTACCCGAAGGCCAGAGGCTGATCCAACCGACGGGAGGGCTGGGACAGAGGGTGATGCGGAATACACCGTGTTGTATTTTATGTCATACACACATAAACACACAGTTGGATGCAAAATGTGTCAGAAAATTTGGTGTCCTCAAACAAAAAATTGTTTCAACAGCAATTCCAAATTGTCCAAATGTCCAAATCCTGTATTCAAATTGTTGACTTGGTGCATGCATGTGGAGTGCTTTTGATTTATTTGATGGAAGCCCATATGATACAACAGAACCTATGACCATGTGATCCGGCAAGTTTTCATCTGGGCTGGAACACTTGTATCTGGTCCAGGTATGACATAAATATAGAATACAACACGGTGTATTCCGTATCACCTGAGGTACCAGCCCGACAGCGGGTCGGATCGCCCGACGGCCGAAGGGTGATCCGACCGGCGGGAGGGCTGGGTGTTTTATTTATGTCATACCCACCTGAGAAAACCCGATGCGAAATGCGCCAGAAGTTGAACAAATTTGGTGCCCTCGAACAAAAAGTGTTGCAACAGTAATGTTCCAACGTCCGAATCAGGTATTCCAACTTTTGATGGCGCCGCACTCGGCCCGCTCGAAACAGTTCGATTTATTCGAATGGAGCCAGTGTGATACAACTTAGAGAAGGTCTGATACGGAAGTTATCACCCGGTCCAGAACACCCGTATCGAACGTTTTCGCGTCACATGTATGACATAAATGGTACTTACCGACTAGCACAGTGATGACCTGCTGGTTAGCGTACTGCTCGATAATCTGTCCCAGGTACGACGTAAAAGGTACTTACCAACTAGCACAGTGATGACCTGCTGGTTAGCGTACTGCTCGATAATCTGGCCCAGGTATGACATAAATGGTACTTACCGACTAGCACAGTGATGACCTGCTGGTTAGCGTACTGCTCGATAATCTGGCCCAGGTATGACATAAATGGTACTTACCGACTAGCACAGTGATGACCTGCTGGTTAGCGTACTGCTCGATAAGCTGGCCCAGGTACAATATAAATGGTACTTACCAACTAGCACAGTGATGACCTGCTGGTTAGCGTACTGCTCGATCTCCTTCAGCCACTCGGGGAGACAGTCGAAGCTCTCTCTGGAGGTGACGTCGTACACCAGGATGAGGGCGTGGGCACTTCTGTAGTAACTCTGGGTGATGGAGCGGAACCTCTCCTGGCCTGCCGTGTCCCAGATCTGCAGCTATAGACAACATGTACACATGTAACATGTTAGGTTAGGGCACACGTACACATGTAACATGTTAGGTTAGGGCACATGTAACATGTTAGGTTAGGGCACATGTAACATGTTAGGTTAGGGCACATGTAACATGTTAGGTTAGGGCACTTCTGTAGTAACTCTGGGTGATGGAGCGGAACCTCTCCTGGCCCGCTGTGTCCCAGATCTGCAGCTGTAGACAACACGTACACATGTAACATGTTAGGTTAGGGCACATGTAACATGTTAGGTTAGGGCACATGTAACATGTTAGGTTAGGGCACTTCTGTAGTAACTCTGGGTGATGGAGCGGAACCTCTCCTGGCCCGCTGTGTCCCAGATCTGCAGCTGTAGACAACACGTACACATGTAACATGTTAGGTTAGGGCACATGTAACATGTTAGGTTAGGGCACATGTAACATGTTAGGTTAGGGCACTTCTGTAGCAACTCTGGGTGATGGAGCAGAACCTCTCCTGGCCCGCCGTGTCCCAAATCTGAAGCTGTAGGAAACATGTACACATGTAACATGTTAGGTTAGGGCACATGTAACATGTTAGGTTAGGGCACTTCTGTAGTAACTCTGGGTGATGGAGCGGAACCTCTCCTGTCCTGCCGTGTCCCAGATCTGCAGCTGTAGGAAACCAATAAACTCTTTTGTAGTGATGAAACCTTTTGTAGTATCTATAGACGTGTGGATTCTACCACCACAGATGAGTCTTCATTCAAAGTACTAGACAATTGTCGCCATTTCAATAGCATTTTATTGCCATTCTTGTTGAGGGGAACAAGGGCACTGTGTCTGTGGTCCATGTGCCTGTTACAATGGAGAGCAGATCCTCTTGCTAGTAGAAAATTCTGATTGACCAGGGATGCTATTAGGTCACATGTGGCCAGTTTTTTGAGAGTCAGCGAAAATCAAAGCAAGCGCGAATGTCATCCATAAAGTCAGTGTGGCCTTACCTATAGAGTTGCCAATATTTCCAGGATCCCACAATATTAATGCAGACCATAACGTAACAATTATCATACATGTATCTCCCCAATAAGTCTTGCTTTTATCATTTACAGAGCACCATCTCACCTTAACCTTGTCTCCATCCACATCTACAGTCTTGATCATGAAATCCACACCAATGGTAGCTCCCTGGCCGGGGGGGAACAGGCCCTGTGGGGTACCAACAAGGAAAATGGTATCAACCATAGGCAAATACTGCAGTCAGCAGGTACCCTGTATGCATTTAGCCTAGGTACCATCACTCATCAGTACCACCAGTTATTGCTGTTGTTTTGTAGTTTTTTAATACTACAGAAGTAAGAAAAAAGAGAGAGCCATGCAGCAGTAACTTTAATTTTGTACACTGTTATGTATTCAGCTCTCAGTGATCTTAAATTCTTTCATTTAGTAATGTTTGTCTGACCATTTCCAAATTTTATCCAGTTTCTTGAGAAGTAACTGGTACTTTTTACCTGGACATATAACCTTCATGATATCAACGTTTTTATTGTAGTATTTTGTACTGTTCATCAAAGCAAAAATAAATGTGTGAGTGGCATAGTCAGGGTTCTAGCCAGGATTTCATTTAAGCATAGTGGGAATGGCATGGTAGCAAAGTGACCAATCAGGAGATTGGTGTGGAAGGGGGGTCTTGGCCTATCCACGGTGAGATTTTGATAATGTAGAGTTAAAAGTTGGTACTCTATTAACATCACAGTCAGTTTTGAATGGCATATCATCATTTTTCATTGTTTAGATATTGATTAGACATTGTTGAACAAGCAAATGATAGCAAAGCACCACTACACTAGTTAAAAATGAGCGTAGTGGTCATAAATTTTAGCGTAGTGGCCCACTACGCTAAAGTGCACTAGCTAGAATCCTGATAGATTGTTACCAGATATTTGTCTATATTGCTCTATGTTGCTTTCAGCCATGAAATAGCCTGGATGCCAGACTGTTTCAAGGGATGAGCTGTGGTAAAATTTCCTTGTCATTTTGTTGACTGTAGAGCCCTGGAAATAGTCTGGCATTCAGGCTGTAGCTAGCCCTGAAACAATGTTTTGCCAATGATGTTTTCAGTAAACATTGGGCACACACGCATACAAATGCAAAACACACAGTGTCTTACTTACTTACACCTGGTACATCTGTGAAAAATTTGAATGATTAGGGACCACTCAGCACAATACAAATATGCTCATATGGATTGAGATGATATTGTATGGAGATATACATTTGTAGGTGG
>NC_049985.1:25726648-25743183 GCF_000003815.2 Branchiostoma floridae
CTCATTCTCCTTTCATTTCTCATATTTTACTAAATCCCACCTTTATCTCCATACAATATCATCTCAATCCATATAGTCACTATAGGCAAATGAAATACCAGAAAAATAAAGTGTAAAGTTACTTTCCAAGTATATACAATGCAAGGAAAATCTGACAAAATAGAAATCCCAACAACAACAACAACAACAAATTTTCCAACACAAGCCGGAGCCTTACGTCAGCTTGGAAAGAAGTGTACAGTGTTGTGCAGTAGAAACGTCCACCCACCTGTGTGAAACGCCTGACCAGGCAGGTTTTCCCCACCCCTGCGTTGCCTATCAAAACGATCTTAAACAGGAACTTGTAGTCCTCCATGGTTGGTCTGTGATGCCTGTCTGTTTAGAAACACTGCAAGTCAAACAGATCTCAAATGTGATCATGAATGTCTGCCTAGCGATATGTATACGTGTGTATACATGGAATACAAGAGTGTATTCTGTATCACCAAAGCAAAGTATCAGTTCAACCGCATATACATAGGTCCGCTGAATGATGCTCAGGGCTATCAAACCCATGGGATATTAGCTGCGGCAAAGGGTGATGTGGAATACACCATCTTATTTATGTCATATCCACCTGAGAAAATACACTTTTTAAATTGTGAAATGCGCCAGAAGCTGTTAGAATTTAATGTCCTTAAACAGAAATAGCAACAACATCAACTCCAACGAATCAGGTATTTGAATTTTTGACAGCAACACACATGAATTGCGTTTGAATTATTGGATTGAAGCCCCTGCAATGAAAGTGCAAAAATATTTGTCAAAACATCATATTAAAAGATGACTGCTGAAGAATGCTAACTTAGATGTATACTAATGACACCTCCCTACCCCATACTTAATATATTAGACTGTCACAAACTGTTACTTAGTCATTGGGATGACAATACAGAACAGTTATAGAATGTCAGAAAGGTTTTCAGTTCACATCTCTTGTACTTTCCAGTGGAATAGTCCACCATTACAAAAATAAGGGGAAAATGTAATTTGTTATCTAATATGAACGTAACATTATGCATTAATGTCAGCTGTGTATCTCTAGGTAGTGATTACATACGTCTTAACGACACGTTTGAGAGTTTGTTGTACCCTACTGTAACTGTGTTCATATTTCTTAATAGTCTTACATTTTGACCACCTGAACAGAACTTTCCACTAGATGGCGAGTGACGTACAGCAACCAAATTGATTTGCATGACCCTTGACTTCATTCATAATTAGAATATGATGCAACATGCAAAAGTATATGATTTAAGAAACAAAACACACAAAACGTAATGAATTTTGTTGGGCAAATTGCCAAATCTTTGGCTGCTCTGTGGTCACGGCATTGTGGGTATATGAGACATGAAAAATTTCAACGTGGACTGAAGAAATGAAACCATGGTATACAAATGTATCTATCAGAAGCCAGAGGACGATATGAGACGACTTCAATGAATAGAAAGTTAATAGGAAACAAGATGACAAATAAGACTGTCATAGTGAAGCCCAAATCAGATCTCTCTACCACACATAAGAAGGCAGGAAGTACAATATCAGCAATATATCAGCGATATGGGCTTCTTTCTTCAGAAAGGAAGAAAAGCCTCAAGGGTCACATTCTATCAGCATGGACAGATACATTTACTCGAATTGAGGGCAAAAGGGCAGGAAAGGGTATGTGAAAAATAGCTATGAACAAGCAAAATATAAGTAGGTAGTACTGGTAGTACCTCTGTAACAAAATACTGAAATCTTGTTGGCATAATTTTTCACTCATAGTTACTATTGCTAGCCTCCTTTGAAGACTTTTGGAGTGGCAGTAGTTACTTTAGGAGCACTGATTCACAATTTTCAACATGGGCTAACTTAAAGTTAAAGGATCTCTATATGCTGGAAAGGAAGTTTTACTACCCCCTTCTTTGGCATTGAGAGAAACTTAGCCCATTAACAATAATTATCATGAACCAGTGCTAGAAATAATTGCTCAGTATAGAACGTTACTAGTAAGGGACCGTTTAGTGAGGGGGGAGGGCCGGTCGCCAGAGGGTCAGGTCAATAATTTTTGCTAGGCCCTCCCCCCAGGTAAAATTTTTTTTGCTAGGCCCTCCCCCCAAGTCAAAATTTTTTTGCTTGGCCCTCCCCCTCCTATCAACTTTGAAAAAAATATTCAAGACGCCAATAAAATACTGCGCTCCCATTTGTAAAATTAATGTGCTTTGCGTCATATCATACTTTTTCATCGCGAAGCAGATCTCTCACCCCTAGTAAAAAAGGAAAACAGAATGGCTCAAAATATCTGCTTAATAGAGGGATAAATATCTGCTTCATAGAGGCATAAATATTTGCTTTATAGAAGCTACTTCATTGTTTTGATATTAAAACAACACCTAAAAAGCATTTGTATCTGGATTTCTAGTAGATTTGCGCCACGAAGCGGCGAGCGCCCCGCTCCCTAAATTTACGTATTGCAAGCTCGCGGGCCTGAGCGGCTTGACGGAAACTATTTTCAATTTACATATATTTTGGACTTTTTCTTGGTTCTGTGGTGGTAATAACTTACGGTAAATCGGGGGAAAAAATGAAAACCAAAACGACAGCACGATTCGACTAACCAAAACTGTAGTGGGGAGGGGGGCGCCGACGCGTGACTCTGATTTTCCCACGGCGGGGTAGACCGGTCGCCTCTCTCTAGCCGCCGGCGGACGTGAGAACGCAGACTTGCAGGAAATCTTTTAGAAATGCCACGCTTTTTTGCCACGATTTCCTGCATTGCTTTTTTATGGGAAAATTTGCTGGTTAGATGACACTTCTATGAAAAAAAAAACACGAGGGTTTCAAGTTTTTGAGAACGACGTTCCATGTCCGGTGCCAAAGGCACGGAGAATCGCAAGGTAGGTCCGGGAAAATTTTGAAATCTTGACCCTCTTAAAAGCTATTTCCTTCAGTTTGCGGGAAATATTTTGCTGACAAACAAAGCTAACTTTAATGGCACTTCAATTTAGAAATACAAAATTACATCCCCCCGAACACATTATCGCGATGTCGGTCATCAAAGGCGCGAGGCCGGTCACGTCAAAAGGGATCCAGGGAAATTTGCAAATATTTACCCTCGAGCTCTGAAACGACATTTCTTACATTTTGAGGGCAATAAGACAGGGGTAAATTTTGCTGGCAGACTAATCTAGAGTTTTTGTAAGTGAAAAAGGTTTTCGAGGGCGTCATGCATAAGCCCCGCCTCCTCCCTTTCGCATTTTCACTGTGTCCCGAGCGCCAACCTTGGGCGATCCCTTGCAGAGGTCCAGAAAAATTTTGAAATCTTGACCCTCCGAAACGCCGTTTCTTGGATTTTAAGGGACATATTTTGCTGGCAGACCAAGCTGTATTTTTTTTTGCTTGGCCCTCCCCCCAAGTCAAAAAATTTTTGCTAGGCCCTCCCCCTGGCAAAATATTTTTTTGCTTGGCCCTCCCCCCCCTGGCGACCGGCCCTCCCCCCTCGCTAAATTCCGTACGGTCCCTAATTACTTGAGTACCACCACTGCGTATTGCCTTTTGCACTAAGCAATGAAAAAACATACCTACAAAATGTGGCCAAGAAAGAAAAGAAGTCATCTGAGGCACTGTCAGCATGGCTTGATTTGGTGATGGGCAGAGGCACAGTGGGAAGTAGAGCAGGTGGAAGCTAGGGCCTTCTTTATCACCATACAGGGACACAGACCATATAAGGACAGATGCTACTGTAGATATTGAAATGTTTGTGCTGGTTTTATATTCTTGGTGACCTCTCTACTGTGAAATTATGATACTAAGAAATTGCGGTTCCCTTTTATGACTGTTGTATTACAGAAATTTTTCCATTGCATTCCTCCCTTCCTAAGTTGTGAAAGTAAGTCCCTGCAAAATTAAATAGATTTACAGTAACTCCGAGGCAAGATATACAGATTATAAATATATATATAGTTTCTTTTCATACCAACTACAGTCACTTTTTCAGCTGCAAAATTAATGTCAAAGTTATATCGAAGAGTGCTTTATAAACAACTTTTTAAACTACGAAAGAGCCACTACCACAAATGATGAATTTTGCTATTAGCAAAGACAAGCCACTTGGATGGCATTTGCCAAACTAGTTCAAACATGTTCAAACTTTCATTTTTAATTGTTTGAACGGTTTAGAATTTCAGTGGCTGAAATATTCTTTTACTTAAATTGTTCAAACTTACTACAAATATTATTTCAAAACCCTCTCGGTGACTCGGAATCGACTCTATAATTAGTATACACTTTATTGACTTCTAGTAAACAATCCATGGGAACATGAAATATGGTCAATGGCTAAGCAAGTACCTGAAATAAGCTTTATCATTTATGTCTTCTTATTTACGATTGACGATTAACTGTAAAACTTGGTAGAAATGACAATGAGACTCTACTCTCCTATGCTCTTGTTATTTTCTTCGACCGGTAAATCCCGAAACGTGTGAATGCCTGATCATACAATCTGTTCATTTTCCAATAGGTCCAACATCCGGTCCAAATTGAATGAATTTTTTCAGGTCCGGTTTTTCTGAACCGCTCCAATGAGAAAAAAATGTTTTTGCACCGGTACCCATCCCTATAGTCACAACCCATACACCAATGTTTCTTTCAGTTATGATAAGGATACCCCAGAGTCCAGAGAGGTCCATATGGAGGTCAGAGGGATATTGGGATTTTCTGTCAACACCTTCCCTGAAATATGGATCATATTACAAAATCTATTTCAGGCAAGGAGGTTTCAACATACATTGCATGATTGAAACCCTGTTTCAGGCAACTTCGAACCTTTGATTTTTTCTAAATTCTTAGAATTATAGGACATTTATATCATTAATTTTTATACATTATATGGCTATGGTCATTGTCAAGTATTATAGGTACATTCTGAGGATGAAACTTTTTGGAAGATGAAAGTCCATCCAAGCCTTCCTAGCTAGCATGAGCCAAGCATGCAAAAAACAACAACAATATCTTTCATCTTACTGATGATTTTGAATAAGTGGCATTGTGAAAAGTTCAAGACAGAAAACTAGGATATGATATATGATTGTTCATTATCTTTCAGTTTCAAAATACAAACATTTGTTTACAAGCAAGTTAACTCCTGTTACAAATGTATCTAAACCATCCAGGGAGATGCAAGTGAAACAAACAGGTGTAAACAAATACCCAGTAGAACAGGTTTTCTAAGGTACAATAAATCCCTAACCTCTTTTTAACCTCAGGTGTTAAAAGGAAACCCCTATTTCCCCATAGCCTCATCCCACATTCTAACTACTACCTAATGGTATGATTAAGCTTTAGTTCTGTGTCAAGTAATAGGTCACGGATACAATTTGTCTTTTCATGGTGTCAACTAACAATCACATACATTGCTTACATTTTGGGCTAATTTCAAGGTTCAAAAGGTTCCTAATCTTCTCTTTCAAGACTAATGTAGAGACCAGATGGTTGGATCATCACAGTGTCTGTCAGTGACAACAGATGGTTCATGGTTGGGTGGGACTGGAGCATGTACAGACTTCAAACAGACTCCTGTAGAGACCTCTGAATACCAAAGTTTCTCAGGGTTTTTAACACAGGGGGGCCTTTGGTAGTAAAATTTCCTTGGGCATTTTTGAGGGTACCCATACTGTAAAAAAAAGTGTAAATGCATTTAAGTTCGTGGGGATTTAATTTCGCGGTATTGGGAAAATGGACTTTTTGCAGTGGTTTTAAGTTCCCCGTAGCACCATGCACTGTAGTCTCTTTAACTGCCTGGGACAAATTTTCGCGGTGAAGCTGCCACCGCGAAAACCGCGAACATTAAACCACAGCAAAAGTTTCTACATTTACAGTATGTGGTGGGTTCCGAAAATGAATATTCTGCGAATTCAGAAGAATTTTTAACGTATTATAATTAATTCATTGCTAAAATCAAGGAAAATTTGGTCGACTTGATAGATTTTACGTATATAAAGGACTCCTGAGTGAAGTAGAGTGTAGGCCCTGGAAACAATTTAAACATCAAGAAACTGTTGAGGCCTCTGGACACCAAAGCACTAAAGGATTTCCATGCAAGTTATTCCAAAAATTTCCTTGCTTCCACTGTCAATTTGATTTACTTACTTGTCAGGATTCTATTTATTTCTCAAGGCAACGACACAGGAAAGTGTGTTGTGTCTAAGACATCAGATATTATTATACACACTTGCTTCAAATAAAAATATATATATATACACTTCCATCCGCATCACATTCATAATATCATCATAATACAGACATCCCCAAAATGCTATTAAGTATTACACGTTATATAAAGATATGGGTAGGGACGTAGGGTACATTTGTTTAAAGATAATAAGAGAATTAAGAAAGATTTCATTAATCTAGTCACATCAATTGTCAGATTTGGGGATAAACACCTGCGTTATTTCTTGCGATAAAAGAAAGAATGACTTAGCGTCAACAAAAGCTATACGTCGAATAATTCCTGGTAAAATTTCAGTTTAGAAATTTGCCAGGTTTCACCATTTTGATAAGATATACCAAGACACAACATATATTTCTCGGTTCACAACAAAAGAACACAGAAACCACAAGCTGGCAATACTCACCTGGTAGGCACCTGTAACAATGGAGTGGGATAATACGAAACTGTACGATAATATTCACTGTTACTGTTGTATTATAATATCCGTGCACTCATCAGCTGACAGCCAGTTCACCTACAACAGAGCGATGATCGTTCTTTCACCTGCGAATCGACACGTCGCTTTTTATAAGCCTTTGGGCTGTCATAATAATCCCCTTGACTAAGTTTCCAAATTTTCCTGCATCAAGTCTCGTGCGAAAATGACTCACGCCGCCACGAGTGAACGTCCAGCACGACAACACAAACACAAACGTCTGGTTTTCGTGAAACTCTGTGCTACGTTGCAAGAATGATTCTTCTGTTTTCGTGGGGAAGAAACCGGAAACGGAAATGAAAGTCATCAGAATGGAATGCGTTCTCGCAACGTCACTGATGACGTACTAATCACATGAGTTTAAAAAGACGCTACGTCTGGTCTGATTGGTTAAAATTTTCGCGCTGTTGGCTTGTCCGCCAATCAGGGCGTAGGAAAGAAATGGGAAAGCCAGTTTGTTGGACGTGCGCGTAGACCGGTTTCAAGACGCCATCTTGTCAGCGGGCGAGGGGGAAGTGTCTCACAGATTTTCCCCTCGCTTTCCCTCTAGAGCCGGTCAAAACCTTTTGATTCTTGTCAGAATAGTTAGGTTAGAGTGTACAGCACCCGAAGATGGCGGACGCAGTGGTGGAAGAGTACGAGTCGTCCCTGGCTGACCTGACTTTCAACAGCAAGCCCCACATCAACATGCTGACGATGCTGGCCGAGGAAAACGTGAAATATGCGCCACACATTGTCAGGCTTATAGAGGCACAGTTGAACAAGGTTTTACCCTAGTTTATATTACAGTAGTGAATTATGATCACGATGTTTCATAGATGCCGGCGAATACGTGCGTTTTGTGTGCTACATAATTTTCCCCGACCATATAGACGCGACTGAAAAATGAGGAAACGTGGTGCGGTGCGTGCCTTTGTCCTCTGCACGTTTTCAGTTCTTAGTACATCGATATCTGTCCAAGGCCATCCTACACCAGTTGTACACGCTCTGTATCGTTAGTGTGCGACTCACTACAAAATTTATCTTCCTAATAGCACAATAAACCCTAATATGTTGATGTAGGGGTAGAAAAAATATGGTGTTGAGTCGGTTAAACCGTTGAGTCAAGGAGGTTCCATGTTTGAATACTTGGTCGTGAGAAACTGGCATATGGGCTGGTAATGGCGACTCTTGGAGACCATATTTTGCTTAAATCCTTTTACCTTAGCCCTTATAAGAGTCGTGGAAAGAAAAATAGAAAAAATGTAAGCAAAATATGCCATTCAAGTGTTGCCATCGCTAGCAGATGGCCTTGGGTAGACGCACCACTTACAAATAATTTTGAGACGCTTCTCAGAAAGGCCACATAAGACATAATAACCGTTGTGTGTGTAAGACCCAGATAAATTATTTGTGCGCTCCACCAACAATAAAGGAATATGATGTACTTGTGTGCCTGCAATATGTAACTTAAAATGACACCCAGTGCAGTGAAGTCCATACTTGTAAACCTTGCCCATATGCTGCATGCTTGTCTGTCATGATGATTCACAGATGCTGACTCATGCTAGCAGCACTGGTGTTACTAGAGTACACATTCTGGTGAAAACTCGACATCAACCAATGGTTATACATGTACCGGTAAAATAGAAATGTTAGAATGGCAAGTCTGTCATTGGAATGGAAGGTACTCGTATCACGTTTGTGCAGTCCATAAGGTTCCCAAGGTCTTGGAAAAGAAAGCAACATATAGATGCATTTATAGCTATATAGGTCAAGCCCTCAAGGGTATATGCATTTATAAACCACATATAATTCTGTCCTTGTGTATTTTGCCGAGATCTGATAAGATGGTAGCGACATCCTCAATGCCATGGTGCATATACCAGGTAGTTCAGAAACATTGTGTATATTCCCATGGTTGAAGACTGACAACTTCTCAAAGACACATAGTTAAACATTTGTGGTAACTAATTATGCAGACCAGGGAAGCTCACGCGCTCTTGGCTCAAAGATACACTACGCGCTGAGGTACCGAATAAAGTGCAGAGCATCATGCTGTGCGGAGAATCGTTCCAATGCAGAGGAAGGGTATGCTGACCGTGGTCCCGGCAGAACTGATAACGGAAAGACGGTGTAACAACTGTTAGTCAAATAGTGTACTGTACGGTTTCTGTGGTCCTCATTTGCCGACAAGAAATCCAAAGTGCTGTTCTTGCTCTTGTTCGCTCTAACTCAACTACATGTATTCTGTGTGCTCAGAATGTCTCGTGTAACATCATGGTTAGATTGTAAAGCCGAGGTGTGTGTGAAAGTGTGCATATGGGTATGTTTTTCCTGTTGAACTTGAATGTTCTGTATGAAAGACTGGAGTATGGTGGATGAAAAAAAACTGGATGGATGAGCATGTGTTGTCAATTATTTTATATAGGCAAGGATGCAGACACATACTCGGGACTTTTGGCAGTAAAATGTGATGCTGATGGTAACACAATGGAGTAACACACTTCTGCACAAAAGACATAAAGTCTTATGTTTTAACAAGTGCTTTGAAATAGTCAAAACAAGATGGAAACGAAGCCAACAAGGGTAGAATTACTACTACTATTTTCACTAAAGTTGCAAGCAGACAAATCATCTATCAGGCAATAGACATGTGGAGTGCTTGTCAGGTGGAGTTTTGGTAATCCTAGTAATCAATCAAACATCTGCAGGTAATTCTCACTCTCTGTATGAAGGCCAGGCATGTTATAAATAACATGATTACCACAAAAATTTCCTGTACGTGATCAACATTTCAGAAGTGCTGGTGTATTGCTGTCAGATTTTCGCAGAGGTAGAAATAAAATATGCGACTTATGTGTATGCATTGGACAAATGCCTAATCGATATAATTGAGGTAGCTGATGCCTGAGATTTTAAAGTTACTATTTATAGTTTCCTATAAGGTTAATTCTGACCCAGTTTCTACTGGAAAGTGCTTTATAAACAAGATTTTAAAAACATGATACAAACCAGTACACTGGTATGTAAACATTTTGAATGCAGAAAGCACACTAATAATACTAGGTAACAGGACAAATGCTATGTTTCCACCTTTTTCTCTCTTCCACATTTCATTCCATACATGTTGATTCTTGCAACTAATCAAAAGAAGCATGCAACACACACCACTATTTATAACATGGTTACATAGTAAACTGGTTTCTGAGTATGTATGGGTAGCAGTCAAGTTATCCAGTATTGAAATGCTGTCTCTTCTCACACAATCCACGCTGCTGACAACAATTCACTTTTGAACAGCGAAAGTTCAGAATCCCGAGAGCATCCCCTCTTATCCTTACCTAAAACATTAAATCACTACTGTATTGATTTGCAAGGGTTTCCTTTTTTGTACTTTGTCCATGCGATGTGCCGTTTCTGTAAGGTTATTGTGTCAAAGTTTTTTCTTCTTCACATTTTGGCTCCAGTCTACCAAATAGTAAATCATCCTGGTGTTTTGGAATGCACAAGCAGAAGTAATGTATGCTGAGCAAAATGAAACATAGCACCAATGGAATTCCGATTATTTTTATAATCTGTAGTCTCGTCATTTAAGATTTTAAATTGTTAGATCTAAAGGCTCTTGTAATTTAACATTTAACGGAATTCCGCCGAATTTGTAAATCTGTAGGCTCGTCATTTTAAGATTTTGAATTGTTAAATCTATAGGCTCTTGTCGTTTCAAATTTTTTAACCACTGACTGTTAATGTTGCGTAAAATATTTACTGTTTAACATGTTTTATGTGATCTTATCTTTTTTTCTGAATGTAGGCCACGTCATCGGAGAAGCTGCCTGTAATGTACTTGATGGATTCCATTGTTAAGAACGTTGGAGGCGACTACTGTACCCTCTTCTCGCAGAATATCGTTTCAACATTTTGTAATATCTTTGAGCAGGTCAGGATGTGTACTCGCATTTTAGAATTATGGAAAGGCATTACAGTGTTGTGTTTTCAAATACATATAAATTGATTTATTGGTTGTAACTTTCGTATGATCATATTAATGTGTTTTGTTTCAACACCTGTGATTGTATTTTTGTGACTCGTCAAATATGAATAATTTGCATGAATTTGTGCTTTAAGAAATGATAATACTGTTATTGCAAAAGAGAAAAAGCTGTAAAGGAATAGAAGTCAGGGGTTGTTTCAATGTCAAAATTGAACGTAATGTTAGGATCTGGGATCATAGTCTTACATATTGCATGGACAAAGAATCAGATGATTGTATGAAATCTAACTCCGGACAATGGTTTCAACAAGCAAGCTGAAGACGACTGGATGAAGATCTAGGGGCCGCTTTCTCATATTTTCTGAAACAGATAACATCTTGGTGGAATGCTGTAGTTGCAGGCATAGATGATTATGAAAATATTGTCATTTTGTGCAGTTGTAGTGAAAGACATTAGTATATCTTAAATGCCACCAATGTAGCTGAGGTGATACTATGTAGCTGAGGTGATACTATTTTTAAGCATGTACCCTGAACGTAATGCGCATACGGTACATTTACACAGCGAGGTATCTAAACCTATTATACATGCCAGAGTCTCTTTCGTCCTCATTGGTCAATGATGCATTAGAGTATCAGCCTTTACATACAATCTCTTTGGACAGAGGCTTATGAACCTATATATGGGATATTATCCATAGTACGCGAATGCTACCCTATACGCTTACGTTCCAGTGACATGCTCTGTTTTTGTGTATGGCCAGTCAGACTCATCTTTGTCGTTATTAGTTTGAAACTTTAGTTTCTCTCCTGTTTTAGGTTGATGAGAAAACACGAATGTCCTTGTATAAGTTGCGCTCCACTTGGGACACTATCTTCACGTCAAAGAAGTTGTATGCGTTAGACAGTCGTGTACAAGGTATTGACCCTGCCTGGCCCGTAAAACCGTTGCCAGCAGAGATGCAAGTGTCCACAAGTATACATGTCAACCCAAAATTTCTCAAGAAGGTATGTCAAAGAACATCCATTCAATGTATTGTCACAAGTTTCAAATTCTCTGTATTTTGTCTAGTGTACAGTACTTGTAGGCAGAATTTCTGTTGCCACATTTTCCTTGTCCAAGGTCTGGTACAGGGAAATTTGCAACCTATCTTTTTACTTCTAAGGTACTGTGTTTATGGTGTATCATTGAGTGCAGATGTCCCCAGTTTCTGAGGTCAAAAGTCAAACATGATAGAGTGCTATCTGTTTCACCAAAATGGCCTGTTAAAAATCTTGTGGTTTGGGCCTATCACCTCCATTTTTATGACCACCCCTGTGTACAAACATGTTGATGACTTAAAATTTTAAAAAAGAAAAGCTGCTCTTTTAAATGTTCCCCTTTAAGTTTTGAAATGGATTACTGTGCACCAAAATGGGCAGGACAGGGTGTTTGGGCATAACCCTGTGCAAGCCTTGATAGGAAGTCATCACATTATGTGGTCATCGAGACACACCATTTGAAGTCTCACCTGCTCTTTCAAGTTAAACACCCTCCACAAGTTAGGCTGTGACAAATAGATGAGCGACCAAGTATGAGAAATGACCAAGTATTATACAAATCGGTCCATCAGTATGATTTTTTTTTAATATTAAATGACACTAACTTTTGCATCATGCATCCTATGTTTAGATACATTGCCATCTTGTGGAAAGGGGACTTTAGGTGCTGACACATTCACTGTTTACTGTGCTATGCAGGAGTTGGCCATTAACAAACTCGGATCTTCTATATCTGTCATACCTAACCAGTTCATCCAAGTCTTGTCATATCTTCCAATCCCCTCAAGGATAACATGCACTGAAAGATCGTATCCCGTTCACTAATACGCTACCCTGCCCCATTTATGGCTACAGCCCTATATGCCAATATACGCCTCTACGTTCTGATACCCTTATTTAGGGGTTGTCAAATGTAGGGCTGTAACCCTATTTACATGTACTGTCCTCGCATCAAATTTCACTCAAACTCTGCAAAAGCTAGCCATTTGAAACACTGTTGATGTCTTCACATCCATTAAACATACTGCTCACACTCTTAGAACTTTCCACAGAAGCTAGTAGTCTGGAGTCCAGCCTTAAGTCTGCTTCCTGTGATTGCTACCCTACCTACCAAGGCTGGGCTCCAGGCTAAGGAGTAAGCTCTCCAGCAGAAACCCTGCTCACTCACTACATGATTCCTTGCTCACCAATACAATAAAACACAAACATATTTCAGTCCAGATGAAATATGGTCTCTTTTAAAACACTCAGTAATGTGCTTTTGTTATAGTGAGGGTATTTTTGTGAGATTGACCTATCTTTAAAGGATGTGTTGAATTCCTATCAAGGCCTATCATCTGATAAGTCTACATCTTACCTGTCAAAGGTGCAAGCTTGTCATGGGAATATTTAATTGAGGCAAAACAAGGCTGTCTGCAAAAAAGTGCTGGCAAATAGTGCATGGGGGTTTGTTGAAAAATACTGTAAATCTTGAAATTTTTGCGGAGGTTATATTTCAGCCGTGACCCTACCGCACCAAATTTATGACACTGTGGATGTCTCCCTTCTTTAACTACTGTACTTTGGAATTGTTTCATCCTTGATTTGAAAACAACCCAAAAGCCTCTTTTTTTCCCTCCTACTGCTAAATAAGACCACTGCAAAATTAAATGAATTTGCAATAAGTTTCATGGAATGCTGATGAGGGTTAGGTCTAGAGGTGTTCTCCCTGTCCCACTACAGCAAGAGTCAGACACCGCTGCCATGCAGCAGCAACTCCAGGAGCAACAAGAACAGCTGCTGCGCGAACAGCTCATCGCCAAGCAGCAGGAACTACTGAAGATGCAGCAAGCCAGGCTGGAGATGGAGCTCCTACAGACCAGGGCCAAGCTGGACGAGCAAACCAAGACTCTACACACACGTCCACAGGTCTGATATTCAAGTCTTTTATTTTCTTTGTCAAAATATTACATGTATTCATGAAGGTTAGACATTCAGGTAAAACTGGGTAAGATAACTTGATGGCTACAAGAAGTGACCAATGCCACTCAGAATAATGGAAGTAATCGTCATAGCTACTCTCAAAGAAGACGTTCGACAGGACATGTCCTGGGGGCAATAAGAAAATGGCAAAATAGCCTGACAAAAATGTCTAGGATTACGTTGAAAAATTAACAGCCAAATCTCTGCTTGGAGAGTACATCTTATTTGTGGAGATTGATATGTCTTACAATAAAATATTACAAGGTGTTACTAACGCTTAGTCTTATAGTTAGGAATACTGATTTCGTTCCTGTCATTAAGTAAAGGTGCCACTGAATGGTGAAGTGGACAGTGGATATTAAGGTTTTTCACTTGTGTATGAACATGTTTTTTGTTGGATCTGCAAGTGATACACAACCTTCAGACTGAACTGGAATTCCACACTGTTCTCTTCCAGGTAACCCCCCAGCCTGCTGTGCCGTTGCCAAGCTTCTCACAGGTTGCTACTTCTCTGCCAACTACCTCAGTCCCCACGTCAGCAGCTAGAGATCCCCGGTTGGCCAGTCGAGATCCCCGGCTCGCAAGGCAGCCAGCCAGTCAGCCAGCTTCAACAATGCCACAGTACAACACTGGGGCTTTCCCAAGCACTTCAATGGCTGCACAGTCCTGGTTGGCTTCAGGAACGCATTCTCCCGTGCCACAACCGCTGGTAGGGGGTGCAGGCCCTTTAGCAGAAAGAATATCAGCCAACCAGCAAAAACGTGGTGGGGAGCCCATAATTGTACCAGTAGCACAACCTGCATTAGATGAAACAAGCAGCACTGAGAAGAAGCCAGCTCAGCAGAAAGTTCAGAAACCACAGGAGAAAGCCAAAACCAAGACAGAGACGAAAGTTTCATCACCAAAGAAGAGTTCCACAAGTGCAAAAGACCAGAAAGGTAAAGACACAAAATCTAAGGACAACAAAGACAAAACCAAGAAAGACGACTCCAAGAGCAAGCCTGCTGCAAAGACAGAAAAGAAAGATGACAAAAAGAAAGACGAAAAGAAACCTGATCCCAAAAGCACCCGAGGAAAACGTAATTACAGGACCCGTAGAAGCGACGAAGATAACAAAGATGACAAAGACAGCAAGTCCAGGGACTCTAAGGATAAGAAGGATGAACAGAAGTCTAGAAACGAGAAGACCAGGACTAGCAGTGGCAGCTCAAGTAGCAGGCGTGGTTCAAGGTCATCCCCCGATCGTTCCACTCGTCGGAGGTCAACTTCAAAAAGTAGCTCCCACTCTCCAAGAGCTAAGTCAAGGTCGCGGTCCCCAGTTCGAAGGCACAGCAGTCGGTCAATATCGCCCAAGGAGCGCCGGTCAAGCCGGTCCGGAAGACAGGATAGAACGCCTCCAAGGTCAAGCAGGACTACCCATGAGTCATCCAAAGACAAGGATGACAAAGCCAAGGCAAAGACCAGCGACACGAAGTCCAAGGCTGGTACCAAGCGAAGCATGGAGAAAGAAAACAAAAGCAAGATCAAGAAGGAGCCGCAGGAAGCAAAACCAGGAAACAAATATGAACAAAGTCAGGACTATGGTATTGGCAGTCCAAAGTTTTCCCCAGAACCAGAATCGGATGCTGAAGAACCTGTACCCAAGAGATTCCGCTTGGCTGATCGGGACTTCCCAAGGTAGGGTCATAATATTTCTGTTGAAAACAACAGTGAATGCAGGAAATGCATTAAAATATTTCAACAGTCATATAGTGTGGCAGTACAATCTCTTTGTGTGTTGTGATGTACAGTCAATCCTGTACTCTTGACCACCTCAACAAAAGGACCACCTGGCCAATGTGACCACTCCAGATAATTTTTCCCATTGACATAAGCATTAAGAATCCTGTCTATAGTGACCACCTGCCTGCAGAGTGCCTACTTGGTGGCTTTCTTGTGCATTTTTTTGTTGTTGAACTGTGCTATGATGTAACAGAACAATCTTTTACCTCAGGAGAGCCTGGCCATTGCCGCTACAGTCGAACGTGAGGCAGGAACCTCGGGCCAGACGACCGTCCATCAGCTCCCTACCCAGAATCCCCAGGAAGCCAGCCGGAACTCCTACAAGAAGAATGAGCATCGATCCAGATCTTAAGATCCCCAAGGAGCTCACTCTGGAGAAACAGCAGCAGATCTTGAAACAGGTATATCCTTTTTTTTAAACTCCTTGTTCCTTGCATTGTTACTACCCATGTTGTGTTACATAGGGAGGACATGCAGTATCATTTAGATTGCTGTTCTGCATATGTACTGTATCTGTATAGCTGGTATGTCTTCAGTGTAACATGCTGGTTAGTTTCCCCATCATGCAGCAAGTTGTTGTATTACATGGAATGACCTGTGTCACCTAACATTGGGGCATATAGCTGAAAACACTGTTCATGAAGCTATCTAATGAAATTATGTTCTTCTGTTCAATAGTTGTAGTGGAAAACAAATTTTAAACACCTCATTCTTGGGTTTATAACTTAATAGTGGACATTGCATATACCTGTGATTTGTGACTAGTAGTATCACACTCATTTTTGAGTGGCCAGGCTAGTGGACGGGAGAATGAAAGGTCACAGGTTCAACTTCCAGCATTCCTGGCTAGAAGTTGTGTCCTTGGAAAGGCCCTTTACATGACTTTCCTCACTCCACCGAGGTGTGAAAATGAGTACCTTACTTCAGTTGGGGTAAATGGTGGTGGAAAAAGAGAGCCTTCCATTATGGTTTCCAATACATTGATTTACAACCCACTGCCACTATGGGCTCTAAAAGTAGTTAGACTAACTTTACCTTTATATCCA
>NC_049985.1:25743739-25760924 GCF_000003815.2 Branchiostoma floridae
GGCAGGTGAACAGAGTGGAGAGGAGAGAAGGTGGTGTAAGAGGCGGACGGATGGGTAGAGGCAGGGGGAGGGGACTCCTCCCCACCCCACCATCCCCATGGGCAGAGCTGAAGCGTCAGCCCTCTGTCGAAGCGAAGTCCCCTTGGGCAGAGTACAAGAAAAGCCATCCCAGCGAGCGAGATTTCCAGTTCCCCGTGAAGGAAGAAAAAGATGGGGCCAGCGATCAGGCGCAGCAGGCCTACTTAGAACACAGAAAGAAGCTTGAAGAAAGAAAGTCATACTTGGAACACAAGAACAAGCTAAGAAAGACACCTTTGTATCTTGAGAGGAGACAGGATTACCCATTCAGGGATTTCCCAATGGATGTTGATGAGCGACAAGGTGCAGCAGGACATGGTAGAGGAAGGGAAGGCGTAGGGTTTGAAGGAATGCACCGAAGAGCGCTGTTGCCATACTTGGGACAGCAAGACGGTTCTCCAAGGCCTTCGGATGACGGGAGGAGAGAGGATCCACGACTCCGCAGGGCGGATGACAGAGGAGCACCAGACTTCAGGGGCGAAGAGGACAGGAGAAGATGGGAAGAGTGGAAGAAGTTTGACGACCAAGTTTGCAAGCAGTGGAACTTCGAGTACAGGAAGTGGGAGGAGGAGATTAAGAAATGGGAAGACAGCGGGAGACAGGGTGCCCGCCCGCTAGCTCCGCACGAGGTGTACGGCCGAGGCAAGCAGGAGTTTGATCCCAAGAAGGAGGAAGAGTACAGGAGGTGGCAGGACGACATCCGTCGGTGGGAGCAAGATGGAAGGAATGGTCCTCCTCCCCCTGCCCCACAGGAAAGTCTGCCCCTGGGTCCCGAGCTCTTAGAAAGGCTGGAGAACGATCGTCGGCAGTGGGCGGAGGAGCGTGCCAAATTCCTGAAGGAGCTTAACATTTGGGAGCAAAAGATGGAGCGCTGGAAAAAGTTTGGGAATGGGCCTCCCCCACAACGACCCCAGGAGCCTGAGCATCGTGGTCTACCTGTGGACAGAAGGTGGGAGGAGGACCGCCAGAGATTTGAAAATGAGCTGAGGAAGTGGGATGCAGATATGGCAATGTGGGAGAAGAATGGCAGAAGAGGAGCCCCTCCTCTCCGTCCTAAGGAACCCAGTCTGCCCACATCAACACCTGTCGTCTTCATGGAGAGACAAGGGTTCCCACCTGACAGTCAGTTTGACAGACCGTCCAGGACTTGGGAGGAGGATCATCGCAGGTGGGAAGAAGACATGTGCAGGTGGGAGCAAGGAGGACGAAAGGGCCAACCGCCACAAGAGCCACTACGTCCCCCTCAGTTTGATCAGCCAAACCAAAGGTTAGAGGACCATCGTAGACGGGAACACGAGGGGAGGAAAGGCCAGTTCGAGAGGTGGCAAGATGATCATCGGAGATGGGAAGAAGACATGCGCAGATGGGAGCAGGATGGAAGAAAGGGGCAGCCCCCACAGGAGCCCCTACCGCCACTTCAGTTTGACAAAGCCGAACTGGAAGCAGAGCACAGAAGATGGCACGAGAGCCGTGGACGGTTCGAGGCCGAACTGAAGAAGTGGGAAGAGAATGGAAGGAGGGCTCCCCCTCCACCCTCACACATGGATATGCCGCCTCCCCTCGGGCCCGAGATGCCGGAGGTGGCGCGTAAGCAGTGGACGCTGGACTGCCAACACTGGCAAGACCAGATGCGAGGTTGGGAACAAGGTGGCAGGCAAGGGCCGCCCCCCTCCCCTCCCTACCACCTGCTGTCCCAGGCCCTGGAGATAAACGACGCTGCCCGCCGACAGTGGGAGGAGGACCACAGGAGATGGGAAGAAGACATGAAGAGATGGGAAGCAGATGGCAGAAGAGGGTTACCTCCACAGGAGCCGGTGATGCAGATGCCTGGAGCTCAGCAGCACTTGTCAGCATTGCAGAAACCTGAGCCTGAGTGGAGAGAGTTTGAGGACAAGCGGCGGCAGTGGGAAGAAGAGATGCGCAGATGGGAAGCAGGAGGGCGGAGAGGTGCTCCTCCTGCAGAGCCCGTTCCCCCTCGTGTGCAATCCCCCGGGATCCAGAACCGTAACTCTCAGTGGGAGGAAGACCATCGCAAGTGGCAAGACGATATGAAGAGGTGGGAACTGGATGGGAGAAGAGGCCTACCTCCTATTGAACCCATACATCCTTCAAACCAAGGCCAGCAAGGCCCTGCAGCTGCTCAAAGAGAATGGGAGCAAAGACATCGTCGGTGGCAGGAGGATATGAGGAGATGGGAGGCTGACGGCAGGAGAGAGATGCCTCCCCCTGAACCCCAACCACCACGGCTAGAGGAAGATCCACGTCGCGAGGTCGCCCTGAGGGAGTGGGAGTCCAACTGTCGTCAGTGGGAGGAAGACATGAGGAGATGGGAGGAGGGCGGCAAACGAGGAGCGCAGCCAATCAAACCCATCCTGCACCTTCCCCAGGCAAATGTGGCGCTCATCGAGTGGGAAGCCCAGCACCGTCGGTGGAAGGAAGACATGCAGAGGTGGGAGATGGACGGCAGGAGGGGAGTCCCGCCAACGGAGCCCCTCCGCCCGCCTGCTCCAGACCATCACCCGGATAATTCCCATCAGACATTTCAGGACAGGCACCGCATGTGGGAGCAAGATATGGACAGGTGGGAAAAAGGTGGGCGCAAGGGCCAAGCTCCTCTTGAGCCTTTACCACCCCTCCCTCCCAAGAACGTTCTTTCTGAAGAGGAGAGGAAGAAACTGGATGAAGAGCACCACATGTGGGAGGAGGCCATGACAAGATGGGTGGAGGGTGGCCGGATGGGCCCCCCACCCCCAGCCCCAGGGGAACAGGAAGAAGTCCCACGGCCACTGATCCCTGGGCTGTCTGGAGCTAGGATGGGAGGTCCTAGAATGGATGGACCTGGTCCTGGACCTAGAATGGATGGTCTTGGACCTAGAATGGATGGTCCTGGACCTAGAATGGACGGTCATGGTCCCAGAATGGATGGTCCTGGGCCAAGAATGGATGGACCTGGTCCTGGACCGAGAATGGATGGACCTGGTCCTGGACCAAGAATGGATGGACCTGGTCCTTTGCCAAGAATGGATGGACCTGGACATCGTATGGATGGCCCAGGACACAGGATGCCAGGACCCGGGTTCAGAATGGACGGCCCCATGCAGAGGCCCGGACAGTTTGGAATGATGCAGCCAGGACTGGTGTCATCAGCTGCTGGGCCCATCATGTCAGGACCTGGACCGATCATGTCTGGACCGATGGGCGGCATGCCGTTCTCCGGACCCGGTCCCGCTAATGTCTTCGGTAACATGGTGATGGGAGTGGCAACAACGATGCAGCTTGCCATGGGAGGGATGGGGATGACAGGGCAGCCCATGCAGGGACGTCCCCCCATGCAGCCGATGCCGGGACCGTCCCACATGAGCATGGGACCCATGCCGGGGATCCCCGTCCATCATCCACCCATGGGATTCGGGATGGCACCACCACCAGCACCAGGTCCCTCTCTACAGCCAGCAAAACTGGATGTCAACCAACTGTTCGAGAAGCTGCTAAAGACAGGTGTGTTTACTTTTACTCGAATCAGTGTACTGTAGTACTAGTAGTCTCATATTGTAGCTGACTTGTGGCATTGCCAGTGTTTTCATCCTTAAAAATATTATGTACATATCATCTGAATGTTGAAGACTCGCATAATGCTGCATAGTGCTCCACAGAGTAGTAAAATTCAGTTCAGACACGAAGCATTAGTGGATTTTTATGAATAATTTCATCTTGTTGGAAAATCACTAGATAGGTCTTATTCTCAACCTAGGGAATTGTGTTTACAACAATAGCCAATGTTTTGGTCATCTTCCTTGAGGCAATACTGATGCAACCCCTTATCTGCGGTGTGTCTAGGACCAGTCAGTATTGCCCTGCAGAAGGTGACCAAAATGCCATCGAAACATTGGCTGTTGTGAAATGTGAATACCTTGCTATCCAATTTCAAAGGCGGACATTTATTTGTTTAGATTGTCTATAACTTTGTACAAAATGAAGTTAAATTGTTTTTGTCTTCACCAGGGATCATCAAGAAGGTTGATGAGAAGAAAGAAGAGCCAAAGGTGGAGGAGAAGACAGTAGAAGCTAAGAAGGAGGAGAAGACTCGGGTTGTTGTGCCTCTTGAGGAAAGGATGGAGGAGGATGAGCCCCGAGCTGAGCTGAAACTGGACACCACTGTGCCTCCTCTAACACTGAGAGTGGAAGATCTCAAAACGTAAGTTCAGTCAAAATTTGAACCATCATTGGTCAGTGTGGCATAACTGCTAAGGCCTAGGAAAAAAAATGTTGTGTTTCCTGTTTCAGTCCTGAAAAAATTAGGGTTTGTAGGTAGGGGATATCTTTTTTTTTTTTGTAATTTTTTTTAGGCTAGCCAAAAATCTAGTGATACATATTACAATACAGTTGAACAAAGGAAACTGTAATGTATGAGGACACTTGTCTTTCAATGTCTAACTTTGATTTTGTGCACAATAGATACATTAATCCTTCATTAGATAGGACAAGCAGACTGTTTTTACTTCAATAGGAAGCAGGCTGAATAAAAATTCTAACTGGAAGCTATGTGACTCCACTGCCCACCCAAAAAAAAGTCTAGGGTCGGCAGGTTTTTCTAGGGAAGGTAGGGAAACAGGAAACACAACATTTTTTTTCCTAGGCCTAAAGCATTGGACCCCTGATTCGATACTCACCTACTTGATGTTGTGCCCTTTATTACATTTCAAGATGTCAACCATGAGACCAATAAGTAAGATTTGATCCACTTTATACACCCCTACTCTTTTTGAAAACCTTAGGCAGGTTTTTTAAAACATGCTCTAGGGCCTCCAGTTTTACTTCCTACCCGAGAGGATGTCAGTAACCAAACAGTGTTCTCGTCAGGCCTTTTCAGCATAGGGGCCTTCTATGGATCCCGTATACTGTGATTTGGGCCCCTATGCTGTGTTTCAACAAGCAAAGGGGAATTTACTGATGTTTTGTAACAAAGTTTTATAAAATGTTGGCTTTATGTCACTAAATTTGGCTCTCAAAATGCAAAAAGTTTGTGAGGATTATAAATTTAAACATTTTCAGGGAGAAAATTCTCCAGACCACCTGTTATGCTCAAACCTGGATCGCTTACAATGTGGTTTTGCTACACTAAAATGCCCCTATGCTGTGAAAAAAATCCTGGTGAAGACAAATCTTTGTACATTCTCTCACCTGTATCATATGGGAAATTGGACAGTATAGGTGTACAATAGCTCTCAAGGGCACAACATTGTGGCCAGCCAAGTCAATAACCTTAACCACAAAACCAATGTCTTGTCTGTGCAGGCGGCATAAGGGAGTGATCAACCGCCTGTACTGTGGGATCCAGTGTTCCTCCTGTGGTAGCAGGTTCCTTCCCGAGGAGACGGACAAGTACGCCAACCATCTGGACTGGCACTTCCGCATGAACCGCAGGGAGAAGGAGGGCACCGGCAAGGCCTCGCACAGGGACTGGTACTATGGGGTTGATGTGAGTTTTCTCTATACCATGGACTAGATTATGCTTCTAGCAGCCCTTTGACTTGTCAGGCTCCTTGAAAGGAGGAGGATGAATCAGCCTTTGATGTTGAGAGACTGTTTTAGACTTACTACTTTATTCACCAACCAGTTAGTTTAACCACTGCAGAGTGATGTGTTTATTTTGATCAATGATTTATTTGTAACCCTCTGTCTTTCCAGAGCCTTATTTTAAATCAGTACATTGTCACTGATTGAGTTGAAAAAGATTGTACAATGATAAAAGAATGCGGAGTAAAACAAATGTATATTTATCTTTGAGACACAATCCTCTGGAAATCTGATTTCTGTCAAAATTTTGACCCCAGCAGTTGGGAGAAGTAGAAATAGTATTCTTGGGTTTTGAAATAAAAGTGGTAAATGTGTTTCTGTTGCCACCCTTACAGGACTGGATAGCCTATGCAGAGCTTGGAGATGACGAAGAAGGTAAGTGTCTATGTCCTATGTCATTTATGCAGGCCTCAGAAAATAATTATGTATCATGTTTTATAGCAGGTACAACATTGAAGCAGAACTCTGTTGAGGTATTGAGTTTGATCCTAGGTCAAGTAATACCAAAGGCTTTTAGAAAATAAACTGTAGTACATTCTGCTTTCTCTGCTTAGCACTCAGCATTTGATACCGAGTATGGGAGTTCAACACACACCACTACCAGTGGGCCAGCCCCCTGCTGTAGTGATTGTACAAAGTTGTGTGGCCCAAGGGTACAGAAAGGGGGATGGACACCACCCTATATGGCACAGAAATGACTTGAACTAGCTAACAAGATGTGGAAAAGTCTATGGTTATGTACTGCAGTGTGAAACTTTATTTCCCGTTCTTCCACAGTACAAGAATCAGCCTTCTTTGAGCAACCCGTTCTTCCTACCAGTGAGCCAGGAGAGGTGATCAGCTGTCCTGTCTGTACAGATGAAGAAAATGATGACGTGAGTTTATGAGTCACCTCAACAACGTGCCTTACTGTTCATTGAGTTCAGTGTAAATGGAACATATTCCTTATGATATGCGTTACTAGCCTGGATGCCAGACTGTTTCCAGGGCCAACACAAGTGCTTTAGTTCCAGGTCTAACACAGACTAGCTCTTCCAGCTCTAGATCCCACTAGGAAATTCTGCCACAACACACAGTAATATGTGAGGACAGTGGTTACATGACATAATCTACATGTATCGGCAAATTTACATGTATATTTAGTTATGATATGCACGGTGACCTCCCTAGACTCTCTCACAAGATCAGGAAACGGAGGATGGCGCTGGCCGGACACTGTGTCCGACATACAGAACTGGTAGCCAACCAGCTTATCCTCTGGGAGCCAACAGAAGGAAAGAGAAGAAGGGGAAGAAAGCGTACTACCTTCACTAACAACCTTAAAAGGGACACACAAATCAGTAACATCACCACAGCAGAGCTTTACTCCCTCATGGAAGATAAGGCCGAATGGAGAAGAATAATCCATTGTGACCCGTGATGGCATCCATGATGTCCACGTTCAAGGTTCATTTAGTTATCATAACCTGTTCTAACTATCTCTTGTTGATGATTGACAGATCTGTGACATCTGCCAGGAACCGTTTGAGCAGTTCTGGGATGAGGATGAGGAGGCGTGGCACCTGAAGGATGCAGTCAGGGTGAACGGCAAGGCAAGGGCATTTCCATCTTCATTTTTTCTGCTTTTGTAAAGGTCCCATAGCCTTTTGGGCCATAGGTGGCTTGTTAGTCCACTATGTCTAGGGCACGGTATTGGAAGACGGAGCCCAACCCTCTCCTTCCACCGCAATTCAATGTGCCCATGTGAGAATTTTGAGTAAAGTCTTTGGAAGAACTGTTTGCTTGCCATAGGAATTGGTGATACTCTTACAAATTATTAAAGACCTCTATTGTATTTGTATAAGTTTTGTGCTAATCCAAAAGATGTACTGCCATTCCAAAAACGTTTTTCATATATAGTTTTCTGTCATACCAACTTCTTATAAAAGAAGTTATGGGCAGTGAGTGAGTGAGTGAGTGAGTGAGTGAGTGATGAAACAAATATGAAGACATTGACTTGTTGGTAGTTGTTTACCAGTTCAATGGAGGCCTTTTAAAAGAAAGGAGCATGTATTCTGACTCAGTTTTTTATTTACTGTTCATTGCAGACATACCATCCAAATTGCTACGAGGATTATGACGAGGTAAGTACAACACATGCCTCCGCTGGCTAAGTCTTTTTACGTTCCAGTGGATCAATCATAAGGAAGTGACTTACACATCACCGTGAGATTGAAGTAACATGCATGCACCCGTGATACCAATAACAATAAATATGCAATCATAACACCAGCCGTAAATTTTCGAAAAGGGAATGCAACTATAAGTAATTCACTTGATTTCTATTTCCATGACACGCACACAGTTTCTTTTTTTCTTCTCATGATATAATTGCATGCTACCTTTCTCTTTTTAGTTGCTCTGTCCAGAATAATACTAGTGTGCATCACTGTGCATGGATAGGTTGCTTTCTATTCATTCATTCTATGTCTCTTTAAAATGAGAGACGTCCTTGAAAAATATGGTAACTTGGCCAATATTTAGGTATGCTAGAGAAATATTTACCAACATTAGGCCGTATTGATTTGATTGTGTAGTTGGTGGAGAAAAGGAAACGTTTTTCTGAAAGCATATTGAAACCCAGGCCAGTTACAGTATTTTCCATGGTCTTGTCTCCAGTTGACACTATCTTTGGGACGGTGCAAGCTATCATGTTACAGGGTTACCATGTTGTGTTGGTATGTCTCATGTTTTTTGCTGACTTGAAATAAAACCATGTTCACACCCGAGCCGTGGTTGAACATGCTTCTTGTGATTGTACATGTATACCTGAGGTCTATGCAGATGTTTTGACATGTGTTGTGGTGTAATAGCTTTGGGAAAGATGACACAAGTAGATCTAGCGTACTCCATTGACGATTTCCTTTAGAACAGCTGACAGCTCCTTTGTAAGCCGTTTTATGAGTAGGCACAATTATTCTAATGGAGGGCCTTCGTAAATGCGTTATCTGTAATGTTCCTAAATTCATATTTGGTAACATTTTGTCTTAAGCTTCAATATTTATTACAATCTCAGTTCTTCTACGCAACAAAATGGGAAATCACTACACCAAATTATCCAGCTCTTAAACGTAATTCTAAATCATTTTGAGTTGATGCATCATGCATCAAGTTTATATTATATCACGCTGAAGGTTTGATCGGTAAAGAATAAGGTAGTAAGTAAAGTTGACCAGACCCCCAGACCTAATAAGATGTGTAGACACTGAGGGTCACCAACATATCTCGTTTATTCATGTCCGGCATTGCTAACACAGTACAGATAGTTTTGAAGAAGAAAAAAGAACATTTTGGAAAGAAAGTTTTTGCTGCAGAAATGCTTAAATGTTGTGGTTTGATTGCAAGTCGATGTTCGGTTTGCCCATCTGCGTTTTTAGAAGATCTGAACATTTTATAATGACCTGGAAGCTATCAAACTCGTAGTATCTGTCTCACTCAGAGAAGGAGAGTAATACTGTAGATTTATAGCTTTTGTGGTGGTTTTATTTTGCTGTCTTCTAAATTTGTATTAAATTTTGTAACAATAATGTAGCCCAGTAGTCATACAAGGGAGACATATTCACATTGTCTGAAACTTGGGATGGAGGGTCACCATGAAAATAAAACCACCACGAAAGTTACAAGATTCACAGAGGGTTTTAAACTTTGACCTGCTTCTCGCCTTAAACGTTCACTGGTTTATAAAGTGAGGCATAACAGTGTGACCAATGAAAAGTGGGCTTATGGCGTAGGAAGGAGGTACAAGCATGCTGCAATTTGCCCCCCCTCAACAGAGTTTCCTGGAGACCCCAACCCCTGCAGACGCACCCAAGGAATCCCCACTCGAAGCCCAAATCAAAATGGAAACTAACGCAGAGGAAGCAGTGCAGGTGAAAGAAGAACCCATGGACACAGCAGAAGAAGAAGAGAAGCCGTCAACGTCAGCAATGCAGCCACTCTCAACTATCAAAGAAATCCCCTTCCTGAGCGAGGAAGCTAAAGAACAGACAAACATCAAAGAGGAAGTTAGCGAGAACATGGAAGTGGGAGAAACTGAACAGGTTAAAACAGAGACACCTGACATAGAAGTGAAAGAAGAGCCTAAGTCACCATTAGGTAATCAGTGTGAGGCAATGGTACCAGCACAAGTAGATAATGTTACTATAAAACAGGAACCAGAGGAAGAGAATGGTCCAGCTCAACCTGATAATGATAATGAACAAACGACTGATCAGATAGCTGTAAAGCAAGAGGTTGTTGATAACCCAGTCAAGACTGAACCTCCTACACCAGTGTCTGTTAAAAAAGAAGTGGAGGAAGAAAATGTTTCAACAGCTGTTAAAGAAGAGAGTGTTACAGAAAATGTAAAGGTAGAAAGGGTATCTCCAAGTCCCATGGAGGTGCCACTGGTTGAACCTAAAGTGGAGCAAGTTGATGAGAATAGGGGACAAGCTATTAGCACAATTGGGGGTGGGACAAAGATCCCAGTGGTGGGGGGTGCCAGCCCCTTGCGGGGGTCGGCCATTTCTGTAGTTGGAGGAGGCAGCAGCCCTGCAAGGTTTCGGAGTAACAGCCCAATGCGGTCAATACCGGTGATCGGGGCAAGTAGTAGTCCAAACAGGACTGGTCAGTCTACGGCCAAATCAGAAACTGCCCAGAAGCCCAAAACGGGGTCGTTCTTTAAGCTAGATCCATCTGCAAAAACCAAGTAAGGTGTTACAAAACGTAATATTCTGAGCTGTTACACTATTTTATGATATTCTATGCTGCACTACAAAATGCTGTTGTCGTGAACATTTGTATTCTTGCTGCAAAGAAGTTAGATGCTTTTGCTTTCTGTTGTATTTGAGATTTGAACGACAAAACTTATGCCCTGTCATAGAATTTCGTGCCAAATTCTTAAGAGTAGACATGATGTTGACACTTACTTTGCATCATATGTTGTATCCGTATAAATATATATATTAAGCACATTGTACATATAGAGTATCTATGTAGCTATCGTTAACTATCATCAATGAGTTTGTTTTTACATAGCTACATGATAAGGGAAAACTGGACCAGATTTTTGTAATTTGTTACTATCGTCTTGGTTATGAAAATGATGATGGACTTATTAATGTACAAAGCCAGCAATGAAAGAGGACGCTTGTACAAAGTGTGATCGGAGGCTTGTATAAAGTGTGCTCCGTGTTGAATACAGTCGTGTTACTGGATATGGTACACACTTTGTGATACATTTTGTTTCAATGTTTAACGCACTAAGTACACTTGGCCATCCTTGGCCACAAAAAAACTGTAATACTGTTATGTAGTTTGTTAGGACTTCCAAAGATATAGACTGAACTATAGTTCTCGCAATTTCTGTTAATGATTTGATTTGATGGTAAATGCTTCAATTCACTTTGTGGGTTTTCTCTCGCAGTTTGCTTATGTGTATAAAGTGCAATTTTGACGAAGTATCATACATATTTTGATGGATGCCATATATACTTATGTTGTACAGTTTTTGTGAAGGAAGGAATTGAACCAGGTTAGTGGAGAATGAATAAAGATTCGTATGATTTGCAAATGGCTGTGTTTTGATGTTTGTGTTTGGTTTTTGATGTCAATGATTTAGTAGCCAGGAAGCCAACCTGTTTCTACGGCCAAACCAGACTACCTCTTTAGCCTAAAATTTTAGGGCCAACATGCCCCTAAGGAAATTTTGACTTGGCCCCTCGAGTTAGACCCTGGAACCAAGGAGCTGACCTGTGTAGACCCTGGAAACAGTCTGGCTTCTTGGCTAGAAATGAATTGCCGATGATAGCTTCACTTCTGTGCTGTTACAGTTTATTTGTTTTATACTGTCAGATAAGGAAGCGTTTCTTTTTTCTAAAACAAATTTTCTGTAAAAGCACCAGAACTGAAGCACTCATCTTGGCCATCTACAACTTAAATCTCCAAGTAGATGTAAAGATTTGGCTCCATATTGTGCTTTGTAGGAGGGGAATATTAAAGGACAGTAGAAGCCGTACAATTGCACACCCGATTTGCTAGCGCATTTCGTGCAATTATCCAGATGTTGCAACAAAAGGAAGTTATCAAGCTAGACCGCACCGCCACGTGATTTGGGGATTCCGTGCAATTAACAGAAATGTGCTGTTATCCGTTATGCAATTATCTGGCTTCTACTGCACAATACTAGAAAATACTACCAAATAGTACAAAAGCTGCTGAAAAACAATGAACCAGATCATTACATCTGCTTGATAATGAGTTTACCTTTAAATAGTATATGAGGGTCAAAGCAACCAAATTTGAGTTGTTGTCACAGAGGATGTCGAAGTGGCTGTTTTTGATGTCCTGCCATTTGGGCAGAAAAAAGAAAAATACTTTCGAACATTTTTCTCTGTGATAACAGCACATTTGGTTGTGTAACCTTACTCTCCAAGCAGAGGTTAGGCCCCGGCTTAAACATTTTTAGCTGTTTTTATCGGGCTTTCTATTTTGTATTGTATGTTGTATTGGCTGGCGGACTTCAAGAAACATGAAAAAATGGAAAGCCCGATAAAAACGACTAAAAAAACAGTCGGGGCCTAACCTCTGCTTGGAGAGTAGTGTAACCTGAGTTAGATTTACTGGGTATCTCACTGAAGTTGTGGCACGTTGGTGACCTCGCTGCGGCCGAGCGATTTGACACAACGAATTTCATCGAGTCTTTTTACGCTTTGTGTTTTTTTAATATCTTTTTAGTCATACGTTTTGTATGATACTCCCATTTTAAATTCAAGGATAAGCGCCGCCGATAACGTGCTGCAGTCCAGTGAGATACCCGCTTTAGAAATCCGGGATATGGATATGTGTCAGGAGTTAGTCTTTTCAAACATGAATGAAACTTTTTCAAAACACCTGTGGCATGATTGTGCGTATCACAAGAATTTGTCTAGAATGAAATCGCTGGACATCTTTTGTACATGTATCTTTTATCTTGAAAAAATCCTTCAATAGAATATTTATTTCAATTTTGTACAGGTCAAAAGAAAGTCTTCTGTTTAACTTAGAATGATACAAACACAATACAAATACATTATTTTTGAAAAAGGTAGCACAAAGCCTCATTATTGTTGAGCCTTTAACTGTGTTCTACTAGTGAGACATATCCATCTGCCGCCATATGCCTGCAAAACAGAATGCTTTACTGAAGTCTTGAAGATTAAAAAAAAGAAAAGCCTGTGTGTTGAGGAGCGAAGGAGGTCCGAGGCCATCGACTGACATTTAATGCAACAGACGGGGCGACGTAGGTTGCACTTGTGACCCGTTGCTGCAATCAAGTGCCTCTAACGTCCCTGAAGTGGCACTATACGGGTCCATTCCTAATCTCCAAGCACATCTCTACAGGAGGCAAGAGACGGACAACATATAGCAACGATACAGCTTACATGTACAGGTGAAAAAAGACTTCAAAACCAAATATTTCTCGCATAGTGCCTGTATATAGAACATGAAGCCTGGCTACATGTTGTGTTTGAATTTATGTGACAATTTCCGCTTTATTCTGTGTAACACCTTTTTTAGAAGGCCAAACATTCAAAAGATATTGAAGAACGAGACGAGCTCCAGAAATTAGTTTTGTAACCGAACTTTTGTCAGGAGTTGTCGAGGCCGAGATGATTTAATTTGATTACAGAGTAATTGGGTGAGCATTTTGTACTCTGTGGAGTTTCGGATTCTTTTACAGATCATATGCCTTGTAACGTAGCCCACACTTTTGATAAGTCTTCTCGATGAATAACCATAGTTGATACGTTGGTCTTTTCCTCTTTGTGACACCTATTGATGACTGCTTTTGATATTGCAGTGATACTAGATTGTTAACATCACACTTATACAATAGCACGGCAGAGACCTTAGTTAGGCCTAGGGAAAAATGTTGAAACTTTGGGTAAGTCCCATTACATGTCATGTTAATTGGCTACTGACAGTTAATAGTCCAGACAACAGTTTCAAACGTCTACAACCCACAGCGTATACGCTGTTCCGTATTCGGTGTTCATTTAGTGCACAACTCAGTCTTTTATTTCTGAACAATTCTTGCAAGATATCCGCAATCTTGAAATTTCTGAAGCGTCCCCTTCTCCTTGTATCACCCGTATTAAAGACACTGCTTATCTGGATATATATATATATACATGTATATAGATTCGGGATATACCACGGTATATGTATAATTATTCATGTGCATTCATACCAGGGTCGAATCCGCCTAATGGCGTCTTTAATACGGGCTAATCATACTGTCAAAGCCAGATCTGGCTAGATCAATATAGATGCAGTTGTTGACTAGAAACCGTCAGACCCCTCTACATCCCTCCATAACAACAATATCAAACCAAGGGGGTTAAAAAAACAGTGCTAGTCTACGCGTCGTGTATTTCTTTCTTTCTTTCTTTCAGTTTTCTCAATAGTTTCTCATCTCAAATTTTCCCGTGTTTACAGACAAAAAGAAAACTACTCTCCTCCTTACATCACAGAACCCACACATTATAGAAAAGGTGTCATCCTTTGTCTTCCACTGTCTCAGGAAAAGAAGTCGAACCCAACAAGTTACAGATTAGAGTTAGCTTTTAGACTAGAGTAGACACATTTTATACTGTTCTACACTATCTGTTTCTTTGTCCCTTTTTATGTTACCTGCAATTAGCCCTCGGGCAAGAATTTGCAATAAACTATATTATACTTTCTTTTTAAAACCGCTAATCCTTCGCATTCCTCCATAATCCCTACATTCAAAACAACAACACTAAACAAAAATCCTTGTTACATAACCCCAAATAAACTAGGTCTACACTCTACAGACTAAAGCATGTAGAGATTCTTTCAAGCCACATTTAGTCGGGCCCCGGGTTGGAACATTTCCAGGCATGATTCTTAGCCCGGAGCTTGATGATTCTCCTCACGCGGTTACCGCCCATCTCACTCATGTCAGTCATGTCGCCGGAGTCCTCTTCCTATGAATACAAAATTCACATGTAGATGTTGATGGATGTGCTGCCCCTACGGCCGGTGAGGCTATGGGACTTGGGACCTAGTCTCCAAGCAGACCCTACGGTGCCTTAGAAATAGTATTAAAGCTGGCAAGGCTCCGGTGCCAGCTTTGATACTATTTTAAGGCACCGCAGGGTCTGCTTGGAGACTAATGGGACCGGTGAGGTGAGGTGAGGAGGTACACAAGGAACGTAAATGAAAAGGTCTTTGATGTACATGTGTACGCAGTCTTTGCTTTTGATGTGCCTGATAACATTATCAATGATCTACAGTAACTTAAGGGACATGCGAGACATGCTCAATATTATACAGATTCCACCGCGCTTTCTTTCAAAACTGTTCATTTTCACAGTTAAATGTGTTATTTCGGGGTAATCATGATATTCCTGCTCCTCAGAGCTTCTAACTGGAGTTCTGTTTCTCGCCGCTATATGTAGCCGACGTAGGTGGCGCTTTTGCGGCGAGAACACAATCCCAAACGTGGCTGAGAGACATCGAAACGTCAGCAGGTGAGAGAAAACTGGTGGTGTAAAAGAAAACTCTTAATATGTCCTATTACCTACCAACTTGATGAAATCATTTTCGTATTCCTGATAAAAGTTTTAAAGAGTTACCTCTTGCCCTGTCTCCCCAGAGTCCCCACGCTCGCTGCAGTCTGGTTTCCCTGCCATCATGTGTTTCTTACCCAGCATCACACCGAGAACGGTCAGTCCCAACACCAACACCACACAGACGGTAACCAGGGTGATGGTCTTCCACTTCTTCGGGCATCGTCTGGCCTGGGCCTGTATACGGGGGGGGGGGGGGGGGGGGGGGGAGATCAATAAGTTCTCGGCCTCGCCAAGAAATGATAAGCACAACTCAAATTTCGAGGCACAACTTCATAGTATGAAGTCTTTGTCAATATCCTCCAAATTTCGAATCGTTGCAGTCATTACTTTCCCAGCACGTCTTTTTGAATCAGTAGGTAAGAGACAAGAAAAACAAGGGTGTACTGTGATCAGACATGTGTGGGGTTGAGTTCCCATTAATTCATTGTCAAAATGTTTGATAATGATTCCCTTCCTATTTCAAGTAGAAAGAACTGGGTGTCTGACTTTCAGCAGCGCAACTTGACCCGCACACCTCGGGTCGCAGCTCGTGTTTTTTTGCTTTCATGTTACTTTGTGTCGCTTAGCTTTTAAAGTAATGATCATAATGTACATTTTGTCTCTAAAATGCACATCAATTCAACGTATTTCCGAAACAAACTTAACCGACCAAGACCTCCCTGTAAAAAATACCCTGCTACTAAAATACGAGGGTGAGTCAGAAAGTAATGCAAGTGGTTTCATAACAGACTCGTTTTTTTATCAATTGAGCTGAAATTTGGCACATAAGTAGAGAAATATGTCCTCTTGAGATTGAATGTTTTAAATTTGGTCTTTATCATTTTATAAGCAACTGAGTTGATTTCAAGATGAACACACCCTTGGTAGCTTGTCAGACTATCAATTCCTCTAAATCTGACACACTGAAAATCATTGTAGGAGGTTGAAATTATACATGTATGATACCAAATGTCTCTTTAGGTTGCGTGCCAATTTTCATTTCTAAACTCGTAATGGTTCTTTATTTACAGCTGCTAGGATGCAGTAAGTTGTGTTATAGAGCTGTTGGATGTATACACGAATTCGTGAGTTGTTGGTTAAAAGACTACTTTGCCATTACCCCAAAGAAACGAAACTTTACACAGTTATTAACTGTTTAAAGGCCAAAAAGTGTGCTAAGTTTCATTTCTCTTTGTTAATGGAAAAGTAGGCTACAGAAAGTTTTAATCATGACACCGCAGATTTCATGACCTGGAAGACCACGTATACCTCACTCTACACCAGCAACGAAAAAAGAAAAACTGATCCGATTTCAGAGTTGAAATTAAGCATGTAGCGTATAGAGAAATACAGCTTATTACATGTGCAGGCTTAGTCTCCTACAATGGCAAAAATTGGTTTAGGGATATTCTTAATTGTACGTTGATTGGACCTCACTTTTCTTCTGACGGGATACCAAGGGTGTGGTCACCTTGAAAGCAGCTCAATCACTCATAAAATAATGAGCAACAAAGTTAGATATTTCAATCTCAAGGGGAGATATGTCTTAACCTATGTTCCAAATTTCAAATCATTCGATCAAAGAACGACTCTGTTATGAAACCACTTGCATTAGTACTTTCTGACTCACCCTCGTAGCATGGACACTTGCTGCCATATGCACTACAAGGGTCTGAACTACCCCTGGGAGCCAGCCAGGATCGGGCAGCTAGGACAGTTTATTCGGTGGCCCAGGACAGTCAGGCCCACCCGATCTCCTATTAGCGCCCCGGGGAGTTTAAGCCCGATGAGGTCCACCTGCCCTTATCCAAGGGTAGCGATAACTCCTTCAGAAGTTCGGGCTTAAACTCCCCGGAGCGCTTGGTCTTGGCTCCCTGAACAAAACTCGTTAGCTA
>NC_049985.1:25761024-25764447 GCF_000003815.2 Branchiostoma floridae
AACGAGTACTGACGGTGGAGACCCAGCTGGCACCGGTTCTGGAACCACGATGTTAGTCTGGATACCAAGCTTGGTTGGGAGTGGCTCCAAGTGGTAGGGAGGGGGGTCCTCCGGGCCTGTCTTCGCACTAGCCTCGACCTTCAGTTTACCCATGGCGAAATGGGTCAACAGTAGTACTTTCCCGAATTATACTCTGTGCAAACAATTCAAATATGACATAAATTGGGAAAATGGTATTCGTGATATTTTCGCCACACCTAGTACCTAGAAAAATGTAGGTTAACTTCAACTCTCGTATTTCCACCGGGTACCATAAAACCGCCCAAAAAGTGGTTATCGAGGACTTTTCAATAATGTCTTGAATGCACAGTGTGGATATTTGAAGTACTAGTGTGCATACATCGAAAATTACCGATGCTGCGTAAAGATATCTCTTCAATTTCACATTTTTTTCTCATTTATTGTAATATCACTTCCGTAGGTTTACCGCGGAGGAACTTTATCTTGACTTCTCACGATACCCGGTAGCGAAACACACATCTAAGCTGGCTTGACTCCTCTGCCAGCTTTTGATACTATTTTATGCTACCGTAGGATCTTTGAGAATAGCCCGGCTAGGCAGTTTTTGGGAACGAAAAATACGGTATGAAAGGCAAGAAAAACATAAAACGGACCAAAAGCAGTTCAATAGCATGCCTTGTACATACTTATTGCCATAAACTTGTTTTCGTTTCCTCAAACAGCCCGGCCGGGCCCCGGGTAAGAAATATAACGTAAGCCTTTACGGTACCTCTCGACATCAAAGTCTTAACGTTCATGTTCACCAAGACCAAGGGAAAACATAAAACCAAACAAAGTTGACGCATAAACTGTATACCCTTCTCTCAGTTGTGTACTCCTAGTACATTGAAAGCCCCATATAAGCATATTTAGCCGTTGTTTTAATCAACTAACATTAAATCTAGTAGTTCTTAAAGATATTACCTCTTGTCAGTTCCAAACGGTGCAGTTGTTGTTTCTCTGCTGTATTCGCAACTACGGAGTTGGCTTCGTGGGGTCCCTAATTTTATTTGCCATGATATCAAACTATTCGATCTGATTGGTCCTCCCACCGGGGGTTAGTTTGACCTTGACCTATCTTTGTACTATGACTGTAAGGATGTTGGTGTATGTTTACGTTGGACATGTAACGTTATATGTGGACATGGAAAAGTGATCTTACTGTGTACTACATTTCAAAATGGCCAAAGGCTTCTACCATTATAGTGACTAAGCACAAAATATTTATTTTGAAGTGCCAAACGTTGTACAATGAAGAACCATACTCTGCCAGTACGATCACTATCAGCAGGTTGTACACTTGCCGCCATTAACAAACTAGCTTAAGCTTCTGTCACAATTTTATCTGCATGCGGTCAGCTTTTTCTAAAGCATGTCTTGTTTGAGGAGTCTGTATGTGGTGGTAATATGTGATAAGAAATATGCTGCTGCAAAATGAGTTTGTCAACTTTGCAGATTGCCTAAGAGGTTATATATTGCTCAATACTCTCAAAGCAGAGGTTAGGCCCTGGCTGTGTTTTTACGTTTTTGTAGGCGTTTTATTCAGCATTCTATTTTGTAAAGTTATCCGTTTTTTGGCCGCAAGACAAAAAAACGTAAAAAAAAAAAACAGCTGGGGCCTAACCTCTGCTTGGAGAGCACATCCTAAGGCATCTGAAGAAGATATTTCTGAACAATTGGAGAAACAAGTATGATTGAAAAAAAGCTGACATTTGCAATGCACCAGTCTTAGTGTTGCAAAATATGGCCATACATATGTAGAAAGTTGTGATGTTTTTCATATTGGTCCTGTTATGTTATAGAAACTAGCTTTGATTGGAACAAGATCAACTGTGAGGCCGCCACCAGTTGAGCCACAGGGACATCCCTAGACTCATGGTAAGCAAGCAAAAAGAATGAGTCACTGATAACTACAGGGAATGGTACCCAGGGTAAGAAAAAAACACAAAACCAGACCATGGCTCTAGTTTTTCCATTTCTTCCAGTTTATTCATCTTGAAGAAAAAAAGTTGACAACAGCTGCCTTTAGTTATATTTCTTCATCAGCAATTTTCACCCATTACACTTGCTCCCCAAACATTAGATTAGTGCGGTATCAGCTTTTCAGGAAAAGAATTTGGTCTATATACTGTGAGAGTATTTCCTTGAACTATTTTATGTACAAAAATAACACTTTACCACAATATGTCTAAAGTATCAATTTCTTATGTGTTAAAAGATCTGCATAAAAACAATCCTTTCTGACCAATTCCTTGTCATTGATATCAAAACTATGAGTTGCCAACATGTTGTTTACATTAATTTAATAATAATATTCATCACAAGAATGAACAGGCAATAGCAAAGTTTATGTATGGAAGGCCAGAAAACCTATTAACAGTAAAACCTGTACTAGTGACCACCTCTACATATCTACATAAGGACCACTGGTCTAATTTTTTGGTGGTTGTGGGAATAATTTTTCCATTCACACAAGCACTTAAAATCCTGTCTATAGTCGCCACCTGTCCAAATAGACCAAATCTTGTCAGTCCCGTAAGTGGTACTCTTGGGCAGTTGTTACTATACAATATGTAATGTACAAAAGTTACGCTACAAACTAGCTTGCATACAATACATAAAATCTGGATATACACTGATACAAATTAAAAATATGTACAGTTTGCATCAGGTAAAAAATGAAACTTCCACAGTAAAAAGTAAAAAAACAATTTCCAGACTTCTTACCACACATTACAGTCAAACCTGCCCAAGTGACCACCCCTTCTAGCCGACCATCTGGTCATTACGACCGCTTTTTCTAAGTCTCGAAAATTTTCCCCATTGATGTAAGCATTAAGCGACCTTTTTAAACAACCACCTGGCCAACGCGACTGCGACTGCCAAAACTTGGGACCACACAGGACCAAATCACTGCCCATAACGACCGCGTCATTTTCAAGCTCGAGGTGTCATCGGTTTTCGATGATAACTAGCGTGGCCAGTTTGCGTCGGATTTTGACTGCCATAAGAGGTTATGTTCCAAATAAAGATCGCGGAGGATGCACGTGGATGGGTCATTTGGGGTCAATGGGGTAGTCTGCTGATGGGAAGAAATCTTGTTGTACGAAAATTGGAAACCATTTATACTATGCCTCGGGCATGTTGTGAGCTGATACTCTTCAAACCGACCACTTGTCCAAAACCGGCCGCTTTTGCCGGGTCCCTCAAGTGGTTGTCTTGTGCAGGTTTGACTGTAGTTACAAAATCGGATGGTTGGTGTACTATCTAATGGCAGTTCTAGCATGGCTGGAGGCCTGTGATGTCTGTGTTTTCTGCGCTGCCAGAGCTTCCACAATCCTGGGTAGGTTCACCAGTCTTCTC